>NC_065450.1:39927884-40233648 GCF_917563875.1 Diabrotica virgifera virgifera | reverse complement strand
TGATGTACCTACTTTAATTCCAACTTGGATACTTCTTAGAAAAAATTTTTTATGGAATTAGATACCATCTACACAAAAAGATTTTTTACTTCTTAAGTAATGACGAAATTAATGTTCCTTTGTTAAATGAACAGTTATTACACATTAGAATATGGCGAATGGACTTAGTGTCCGCAGTCATATAAACCCAAATAAACAACAAAACATTAGAGTGCATGGAAAAATGCTGCAATTTTTATTTAATTATTTCGTTTGTGAAAGAATTAATAATAAAAACGAAGATCGACACCCCATCGAACAAGGTTGTAACTCAAGTTAGATCTATTTTCAGATTTTAACACAGGCGAATTCAGCAAAAAATTGCGCACACGTCAATATAAACGACATATGTAGTTTACTTCTCAATAGTTTCGCTAATACTCCATTGAAAAAGGTTGTATTTTAACTTACGTGTATCATTTTAGCGTGAAAAGGCAGTAACACTGGATACTTCCTATGTTAAATATTTACTTTCTTTATACTTGATGATTAACAGGGTTTTTAAATGAGTTACAACTTTGTTGCACGTATGTTTAATTTATAAAATGTTCAAACATATTGTGCAACGCAATTGTCAATTTATCCAAATGAAAATAAAAAAGGATTTACGGACTTTTTTTCCTTTTTGATAGTTGCGGTGGACAAAATAAATATAGAATAAGTTTCTCTACGTACTTCTATGTAGCGAAAAAGTTTATTATTAACATTACACATGTATTTTTTGAAATAGCACATTCACAAACGAGGGTGATTAAATGCATGCCCTTACAGAAAAACGGAAAAAACATTAAGTCGTATATGCTCCAGACCAATGGACAACCATGATACGATGTGCCAAAGCATCAGGCAAGTATTAATCCGTAACTGAAATAAATCAGAAGCAAATTCTAAATTTTAACCTATTTAAGGACACACTTGTTAATTTTGAAGTAAATATTAATAGTAAAAGAGTACAGTAATAAAGTAAAATGGTCCTAAAATTGAACATTTACAGATACGCATTAAAAATGCGAAAAATTTTAGATATTTTATACCATGTTTTTTCATAGTGGTAGAATATTATTGTTATTCTAAAATGTATAATTTCCAATTAAAGTTGTGAAAACTGTGAGTTGATATTTTATTTAAATATATACCGTAAAAACTAATTTTCTCCTATCTGTATTGCCAATAACTCAAAATATACAACATTTTAATAGTAAAACGGGAAAAATAATTAACACGGAGAGTGCAAAATGGTTGTTAGGCGAGTTACAGCCTTTTCCTACGAATAATCATGTTTAATCTCAAGGTTGTATCTCAATCAAACTCAAGATTTTCAATAGTTAATACCATTACAAAACAAACATCTCACAGTAATCCCTTATTATGTTATATATCATATCGCATTAGTGTAAAAGTGTCTAATAATTTCGCTACAAATTTTTAAAAATTCATGTTTTCGTTTATGCCTCTCCTGTAAAATCGCTAAAAATGAGTTTCAACCTTGTTCGATGGGGGTGTCGGAATACAACATTGCCAAGAGGTATTATTTCAAGTTTGAAAGCGCAAGAAATGCCACTTCCTGAGTCTGTAGAATCGGTTGAGAGATTTAAAAATTAAATAAGCAGAGCAAAAGGAAACATTGTTGAAATTGTTGAAAAACAATGTAACGATATATTTGGAAACACAAAATAATTATGGTAATGGGCTACGACAGGGATGCAGCTTATCGCCAACACTGTTTAAAATCTATATAAATAAGGTCTTCAATAAATGGCGGAAATCGTGTTCTGGAATGGGGATACAGCTAAACGACGACTCAACACTATACACACTGCATTTTGCTGACGACCAGGTGGTGATTGCCCAGGATAAATATAATGTAATATTTATGACAAACCGGCTGTTTCGAGAATACAAAAAATGGGGCCTATACGTTAATATGAAGAAAACTAAATATATGTGTATAGGAGGACAGAAAAGTGAGTACAACTAGAGGATGATATGGTTATCGAGCCAAGCTCTGATTATGTATACCTTGGAACGAGAATCCAACAAAGTGGAAGGACAGAATTCGAAATAGAGGAATGAATTATGAAAGGAAAGAAGGTAATAGGAGCTTTGAACTCACTACCTTGGTCAAGAACCATATCAAAAGAAAAGAAAACACAGCTTTATAATAGCATCTTTAAAAGCGTGGTATTATATGGATGTGAAACCTGGCAACTGAATAAGCGAACAGAACAGAAGTTGCTCGCACTGGAAATGGACTTCTGGCGAAGACCGGCCTGCATCTCTAGACTTTCACATATAACGAATGAACGGGTGCGAGATAATATGAATAGAAAAACAAACATATTTGAAGAAGTCCAACAAAAACAACTTTGTTGGTATGGTCATGTACAAAGAATGGAGGAACATCGACTCCCAAAGCTAATAATGTAATGGCAACCCCGAAAAGAAGGAAAAGGGGCAGATCGAAAACAACCTGGACAAGTGGAATCCAGAAAGCTATGTCTGAGAGGGATCTACGACCTGGAGATTGGCCAGATCGACGCGGCTGGAGAATAGGAACCGGAAGGCGCAGGACGCTATAAACCGGTGTTATATATTATTATGGGATTGAAAATTGAGGAGAAGAGATATTTAATGTACGATGAAATCAATATTTCAGAGATTATAGAAAGTAAAAATACTCCGAACTGCCTGGAATTAACCTAAGGTAATCTTAGTCATAAATAATATTTTGTATAAGTATAACAAGTGAATAGTGGTACAGTGAATAGAAGTTAACGATGGTTTTTTCCTATAAGCCATAAAGTGTTGCGTAATCAGGGTTTGCGCCATGAACAGAACAATAAAAATAGTTAATAAGTAAATGGTTCTTCGGAATCTGTAAATACCCCATAGAAATTAAGTGTCCTTGTAGAAATAATATGAATTAGGAAATTTTGTAGGTATTTATGATTTTATGTGGGGAGTGGTATGCAAATTTCTGATTGGCCGAGATTTTGGAAAGTGATGAGATGGGTGTGTATACTGAGAGGTTGGATGAATAGAGAGAGGAGAGGAGATAGTTAGTTAGTTCCAGTTTCTTAAAGTGAATGGTCGGTTTTCGAGGTGGTCTCCCAGGGTAGTAAGTGAAAAAGAAAAAGTTGTGAGTTGGTGAAGTAATTGTGTCCGACGGTAGCTGATCTGGTACCAATTTGTAAGTAAACTTTTCCTAGTTGTATTATCCGGATCGCTGTTTATTTCGGAACGAGAGATTAAGTTTTTTGGCGAGAGGAAAGGAGGCTGACATCATTGGAAAGTGCCAATTACATAGGAGGCGGCTGAGAACTGATAGTTTATTTTGCATAGAACGAGGAATGGGACAACTCAAGGGAGAGGAAGCGTTTCAACGGGAGAAACATTCATAATTAATTTCAGTTTGAGAATTTTGGGTCAAATAATATTATATCATATTAGTAACATGTGAATACGTTGTCTTGGATAATTTATAAATTTTTTTTTTGGTACAATCGATATACCAAAATTGCATTAGAAAGGACACTGAATATTACTTGATTTGTTTATGTAGGATAATAAGCTCGATTTTAGATTGGAATTGTATTGTATTATACATGCATTATTGAAGGTTCACGTACGTAGAACGATTTTGTTTGATAAACATTGTATGCTAATAATCATTGGAGGTATTTTAATCAGTTTATTTTATTACATGATTTTCATATCATATTATGTTGTTTTATTCCGTTATTCTTTGGACCCAAACCATCAGCTGTAAATTATAGATATTGAAGCACGAGTAAAACCTGAGATAACAAAATTGAAAGGTGTGATATAACTCATAAATCAAAAATTTAAATAATTTTTATATAATTTTTTTTTATAAAGTTTAAAATTAAAATTCTTGATATCACATTAATATATAAAATAATTATGGTTAGGTACAGTCGGAAAAATGAAAGAATACGCATGAACGATCACATCAATCACTTATTTTGTATTTGCTCTCTTTTTATATAATAAACCTTTGATATTTATAGAAAAAGACAGCAAATACAAAATAAGTGATTGATGTGATTGTTCATGGGTATTCTTTCATTTTTCCTACTGTACTTACCGTTAATACACGTGGAAAAAATTTGAAATTTTAATCTAAGTGTCACTGTTAATTTAGATTCCTAATTAATTATTATCTTGAACTATGAACCAATAACATCGTTAGATGTAGATAAGTTATTTTGGAAATATAAATATAAAATATAAATACAACTTATCTGAATAGTTCAAATTAATTCAATTAATTTATTAATAACTGTACTAATTCAATCATTATTGTACTCTCTTAGGTATTCACCACTGGGTGAATACTGACTCTGTCACACTCTTATGTATTGTTTATTATTTTTTATAAAATAGATTGCAATAAAATGGATGTCACAAAAAAAATTATCTGATAGCAGATATATTTTTTTTTGTAGACAATCTTAAAAAATATATCATTAGCTACACAGTATCATTAATTTAGAAATTTTAATTTTATCATTAATTTTAAAGATAGAAGATACAAAATATTGATTTGTGAATGTTTATAAATAGAAAAAAGGGAATAAAAGGTTATTTTAAAATGGCATCTACGCATTCACATCCATTTTTATTTTATTTTTCATTTATATTTTTAATGTGGGTATAACAATAAATTATCTAAATAAAAATTTATCTTATTTAAATAAATAATTTTTGAAAATTTTAGTGCATAATATACTACATTTACAACACAATATATTTTTTATTTATCTTAACGCATCGACAACTAATGGCCATTTGCATGGTACAGTTGAGTTTACAATCAGATACCAAGTGTAGTGTGTGTGTTAAGTAAATGTCTTGTTACTTCGCAAAGTCGACTTCATTGCCTCTACAGAAACGCTCATTTTATCCGAACGTCTGCAGTCCCTCGGGTGAGTACAAATCCCACAAAAATAAAAAATTTTTTTCACTAATTATTTTTTAATAAATGAAAAAATTTCCCACCCCTGATGAGATTCTAACTCACGACCCCTGAATCCAAAGGTAGGCTCTCTTACCACTGAACCACAGATGGGATATAATATTTATTATTTATTTTTATGCTTCTTCTCCTAAATTATTTTCTTTTAAAAAGGAGTTAGCTTGAAAGAAGTTGCTGGGCTGCATTGGGAAAAATGGGAGAAGTGTATGATGGATCCATGATCTCAAAAATTTACGACCAAATGGAAAGCACAGGCGCAGAATAAAGATAGATGTACATTCATAGAGGAAGTAAACGTTCAACAATGGACAAACCAGCTGATTGATTCATGATGCCCTAATATAGTTATAAAATAGAGTAGAGTTGCTTAAACAATTTGTTCGAGTAATTATAGTTAATTATTCAAACAAATTGTTCTTCATGTACCTTGATAGTCTTACCTTTGGTTTAATAAACTTATTATCAGCCTACTTAACACAAATACTTTTAAAATGAACTAAAATGGTTACAACATCTCAGGTCTGTATGTGAATATAAATGTTAGTAACATTCTACCATCTTAGAAAAAATTTGGAACTTCATTTTAGTTTTTGTATCGCCTTATATTTTGTAATGACTGACAATTAAAAATTTTATTTAACGAATAGCTATTATTAGGATTACTTTTAACTGCATTTCAGTGCAGTGCAATGTTTCTTTTATAGTAATTGCATTTTGCAAAACCAGTAGATAATATTTTAAATTTTTGTTTTATTAGAAGTAAAAAAATACAAACAGAAACAAACTATTTATCATTCTGAGAAAAGTTCACAAATGCAAAGAGTTAAACAATGACTATTAACTTCCATTTAGAGTTATGCTTGCAAGTGTTACTCTCCCATTAGAGCAAGAAATGAATATTGTTTTATTTCAATTCCGAGTTTTATTTCCGTAGAAAATAAAACCTTTAATAAAACCAAGTTTTTGGTTACGCATTCGTAAGCTTTCTATTACCTGTAAACCATACCAATGTTGAATTAAAGAAAAATATGGAAGGTCTAAAATTTGCACCTGATTTCCCGTAAATAAATTCAACGTGACAAATAACATGTTCTCTATACTTATTTAGGAGCAGAAATAATACAAAAGAATTTTGCTGTGAAACGAAAACAAAGACGTATTATATTTTAAAAGACTAAGTTCTCAATCTAATGGCACATTAAACAACACAAAAAATGTTGCCCTACATCCCACCAGACTGAAAACAATGGAATTCTTCTCTGGTTACAACTCCGCTTCCGAGGCTTCTAAAAATTGCAAGCCATAACGGATGCTGAGACTAAGGAAGATGAGGGAATTGTACAATTTATAATTCACGTCCCATCTGATCAGCGCGGTAAAGTTCCAACCAGAATGGTTCCCTTCGTACTCCAATCAGAGTAAACCTGTAAATCAAAAATGAATAACCATTTTCAATTTCGTTGCAACACGAAACTACAGCCGCATCATATTCTAGTCCAATCAGAGAGTGCTGCAAGCACCTCTACCTGTCTCGAAACTTATTAATCTCTCATCAGGATGCACATAATATGCTGCTCTCTCTGACCCAACCAGGACAAACCCCGGCGTGCAGTTACGAATTGTAAAGAACGAAATGGCATGGATGCTCTAGCGGCAACTGCTAGCAAAAGACCAAGTTTTTAATCTAATAGCACATAAAACAACACCAAAAATGTTGCTCTACATCCCACCAGAATGAAAACAATGGGAACCTTCTCTGGTTACACCTCCGAGGCTTCTAAAATTTGCAAGCCATAACGGATGCTGAGACTAAGGAAGATGAGGGAATTTTACAATTTATAATTCTCGTCCCATCTGCTCAGCGCGGTAAAATTCCAACGATAATGGTTTCCTTCATAGTCCAATCAGAGTGAACATGTAAATCAAAATGAATAACCATTTTCAATTTCGTTGCAACACGAAACTACAGCCGCATCATATTCTAGTCCAATCATAGAGTGCTGCAAGCACCTCTACCGGTTTCGAAACTTATTAATCTCTCATCAGGAGGCACATATTATGCTGTTCTCTCTGACCCAACCAGGACAAATCCCGGCGTGCAGTTACGAATTGCAACGAACGAAATGGCATGGATGCCCTAGCGGTAACTGCTAGCAAAAGACTAAGTTTTCAATATAATAGCACATAAAACAACACCAAAAATGTTGCTCTACATCCCACCAGACTGAAAACAATGGGAACTTTCTCTGGTTACACCTCCGAGGCTTCTAAAATTTGCAAGCCATAACGGATACTGAGACTAAGGAAGATAAGGGAATTTTACAATTTATAATTATAATTTAAAAAATAGAAAATCTCCAGAAGAGGGCAGAATATCGAACGAACTCCTAAAGTACGGAGGAGAAGATCTAACTAAACCACTATTAAAACTAATACAAAAAATAATAGAACAAAACATAATACCACAAGAATGGTTATCCTAATACCTCTCTTCAAAAAAGGAGACAAATCGGACCCGCAGAATTACAGAGAAATTAACTTGTTAAACACAACATTAAAATTAACAACCAAAGTGATTTACAACCAATTAAATGAAATTATAATATAAGCAGAAGAACAACAAAGTTTTAGGTCGGGATGGTCATGCACTGACGCTATATTTATAATGAGGCAAGTTCAAGAGAAATCGTTGGAATAAAACAAACCGGCATAGTTATTAGGGTGGGCCGAAAAAAACTTTTTTTTATTTCGTGTTGCTATACCGCGGAAAAGTTGCTACTAGCATACAGTTTTAAATTACAAAAATAATTTTTCAAATTGGTTGATATCTTCCGGTCGCGCATTGGTGGTAAAGTTTAAAAAAATTGGTTGTTTTTGAAATTTTTTTAAAAACACAAAAATATTTTATCCCGTTTTGCTATATCGCGTATATCTTTCCTTCAGGGACCAGGAAAATAAAGCAAAGAAAAAAAAATTATATATTGACATATTCCTGTCGCGCATCGTCCATGAAATATTAAAAAATATCGTTTTTTACGCTTTTAACGTTTTTAAAAAATAACGCTTTTGATAACATAAAACCAATTTAACGGTCCCACTTTTCATGTTAGAGGTACAAGACTTAATAAAAAATTGGATAAAATATTTTTGTGTTTTTAAAAAAATTTCAAAAACAACCTATTTTCTACTTTATCGTACTATATACGTAGTATAGTATAATAGATAAAGTTATAGGATCGTGCAAAAAAATTTTTTTCAGATTTCACTTTTTTTCGACGTTTTGAGTCCCGCTGAGTCTAAAAAGCAAATAAAAAAAAGCATGTCGGAAGTATGTACGTACGTATGTACGTACGTACGTATGTCGCCACCGCCCAGCAAAAACTACCGGACCGATTTTGATGAAATTCGGTATGAGTAAGTTTAAGAGAATTTTGTCGAGAAACTAAGCTTTTAAAAAAAACCTCTCAAAGGGGGGCCGAAATAGGGGGGTTATTTAGGGCCCACTTTTGCAAATTTTTACCGAAATGAATGAAATTCAACTCAAAGTAAGCTCATCGATAGGTAAATAAAAATACGGAATTTGACATTTCCAAATTCAAAATGGCGGCCAACATGGCCGACCGCCCACCCGACACATTTCGCTACCTATCTAAAAACTTGTTTAAGATAAGTTTAATTTGAGAACGTCGCTATATAGCTTAAAGATGGGGCTATAAGAAGAATGTTATCGTTTTTCAGAGAAAGTTACGGGTTGCCTATATTTAAGGGGTCAAAATTTGACATAAATTTGAACTAGATTTTCTCAAAAATGGCTCCAAGGAATTTTTTTATTTTTTGATATGTTTTTGATATTCTATCACTAAATTGTATGACATTAGTCAGATTTCTTAACTCCCTATAGGAGGCGAGTTATGTATTTTTTATTAAAAAATGTTTGAGTGCCCGTAACTTCCTTCATAATAGAAACTTAAATTTTAAATTTTGCAGACATATATGGTACTTTATTATCTACTATCACAATAAATTTTACCAAAAATATGGCTTCCGGTTAAACCGGAAATGAATAAAAAATCTTAATCTTTTTAGATGCGCCCTGTATATTTTTACATATTTTGAAATAATGCAAAATTACCTTTCCAATGACATAAAATGCGTTGCTGTACCTCAAAAACTCGAAAAGTTACGGTAAATAGAAATTTTGCTATAGTTTTAAATGTGTCCTCTCTCACGCGATCATAGCAGAGCATTATTGTAGGGCACTCAATGAGGGTATTTGGCTCCGAATTCTATCCTACTACATCGATGTACTTGATATTTTCACAGTAAGTAGGGAATAGCTCAAGAAACAAAATCTACCCTATATACTATGGCGCTTTTATCTTGGGGCGGTTCCCACTTCTTCAAGGGGGTGGAAAATTTGTTGGTCAAAATAAGCACGGAAGTGGCTAAAGAACCTATGTCTAAGCAAAAACTGGTCTATACTTTTTTTTTGAGAACTCAATACTTTTTGAGTTATGCGTAGTTGAAAATTGGCTATTTTCATTGAAAAATGACACCTTTTCGGACGGATTTTTTGTGAATACCTTAAAAACTATGCATCGAACTAAAAACACTATATAAAACATTATTTAGATTATAAATAATAAAGAGATTCGTTCATTCGTAAATGTTGTATTTATAATACAAAAATAGATATGGTAGGTGAAAATAGTTTGTTTTTTTGTGCATGCTGAAATTGGTGTATTCAACTTAAAATAACAGAGGAACGGTAGGTTTTAGGTGTATAATGCTACCAACACCTTTTGTAGTGTTTGAAAAGGCCTTTAAAAAGAGCACCGTTAAATGTCGGTTACATACAAATTAAGCGAGATATGGTGTAAAAAAATATATGACTAATGTACTTTAAGGAAAAATGAAAAGTTTTAACTCCCCATCCAACATAATTTAAATGTATTGTTTTTCTTTTGCAATACCTTTTAATATAGTGTTACTTCTACTTTCAAAAAGTTGAACGAGTTTAAAATGAATGGTTTTTGTAGAAAATGTGATCAAATTATAGAATGAATTTTTAAATTTTCTTAAAAATCTTCCTTTTTCTCCATGTAATTCGAAAATAAAAATATTTCACCCCTGAGAAGTGGTGGGAACCGCCCCCATGATAAAAGCGCCATAGTATATAGGATTGACTTTGAATTAGGAGATTGGACTACTCCCAAAATTTCCTTAAAATCCATGCAGTAGGATAGAATTCGGAGATAATATCTTGACTGGCATAATCGAAATAGAATGAAATGTAAATAATGTAAGCTATTAATTTCTCAGAAAAATGAACTAATTTGAAATTCTAAAATATCAAAATAACGAGTAACTTTGTTATTTTTATAGAATGCCAGTATCTAGTACCATAACGATAATAGATCGGTACGATAAAGTTCTCGGGCGACCCTTCCGTCCAGCGTTTTTAAATGTTATCACCAATGCGCGATCGGAAGATCTACTAATTTGAAATTTTTTTTTTTTTATTTAAAACTCTATCCTAGTAGCAACTTTTCCGCGCTATAGCAACACGGAATAAAAAAAAAAATTTTCGGCTCACCCTAATATTTATGTTTCGTGGACCTTAAGAAAGTATTTGACAGGGTCACATTAAAAGACGTTATCCATTTGTTATCCTCGAGAGAGGTACCTCTAGGAATAATTAAAACGATCGAAAATATATACCAGAACAACACAATAAAAGTAAAAGTGGACGATGAATTAACTGACCCCATTGAAGCCAGCAATGGGATAAGACAGGGGGATTCCTTAAGTCCTTTATTGTTCAACCTGATTATGGACGAAAAAATAAAAAAAGCATGAACTAAAAAAGGATACCAAATGGTAGAAAAACAACTAAAATAATCTGCAATGCGGACGATGCAATACTAATCTCTCAAAGTGAAGATGATTTACAACGTATGCTGCACCAATTTAACATAATCGCCAGAAAATTTAACATGTTAATTTCCTCACAAAAGACAAAATGCATGATTATAACAGCAGATCCAATAAGATGTAAGTTGGAGCTGGAGGGTCAGATAATAGAACAAGTGATGGGGTTTAAATACCTAGGCATCACACTGTCTAGCTACGGAAGGCTCGAAGCAGAAGTGGAAGATCAAGTGAATAGAGCAAACAGAGCCGCACGTTGCTTAAATGACACAATATGGAGAAAAAAAATATCGGAAAAGAAATGAAAGGCAGAATTTACAAAACAGTCATCAGACCAATAATGACATACGCGGCAGAAACACGATCCGACACAGAGAGGACAAAAAGATTGCTCGAAACAGCGGAGATGAAAACCCTTCGAAAAATCGATGGTAAGACTCTATGGGACAGAGCTAGAAGTATTACAGGTTTACGACGGAGATGCAAGGTGTATAACATTAATAATTGTGTAAGAAACAGAAGAATAGAATGGAATTACCACATAAGCCGAATGACAACAAATAGGATAGTCAGGATAGCGAGAGACGGTTCCCCAATAGGAAGACGATCAGTGGGAAGACCACGAAAACGATGGAACGACAACTTATTAGAATCACATTGAAAAAAACAGACAGAGTCATTTCTATGCAAAAAAGAAGAAGAAGACGTTATGAGAGGGGATAAATATGTGTTGCTATAAACCACAACGCAGGGAAAAATACAGGGAAAACGAAGTATTAGCAGAAGACGCATCTCCTGGCTCAACAATCGGAGAAAGTGGTATAATTGCAGTTCCGTCGACTTGTTTAGAGCTGCAATCTCAAAAGTGAAAATAGCTGCGACGATTACCAATCTCCTTAGAGAAGACAGTACCTAAAGAAGAAGAAGAAGCATAGCCAACGTACTTAAGGATATCGCACCGTAAGAAGAAGAGAGAAAGATACGAAATAGATTGATAGATCCCACAATAATTGACACTTGATATGTTACATGCATGTGTCAAAATTTTATAGGTCGAAGATTTAATTAACCTATAAAATAAAGTATAGTAAAATCTTTAACGAACTAAACAGAAAAAAATTTAGCTTATTATAACACTTCCTTTGTTTATTAGAAATATGTAGATTTATACAACAAAATATTTTAATATCACTTAAAAGTCGTATCTTTCATTTTTATTGCTCTTTTATTAAATAATTTTTTAAATTTAGCGGTTTTTATGGCTGTTGTTGTTTATATAGGTCATTAGTCCGATTAAAGAACAATCAGACCCAAAAAATAAGGGAGGGATGAAAATTTGGGAATAGGTAGTTGAAATTGTCTATTATTATAATATAAGAAAAAGTTAACAATTCTACATCCACTCTATTTTACAAAAATGGAGGGGAATACCCCCTTTCGAAGGTGAAAAATATACATTCAAAATAAGATGGGAATTGGATAAAATTACTAAATCTAAATAACTTTTGTTCTATAGAGTTTTTCTCTTAGTTAATACTTTTCGAGTTATTTGCGAGTGAATATGTTCATTTTTAACAAAAAAAAAAAAAACATGTTTTGGACGGTTTTTCGAAGATAACTCAAAAAGTAAGTATTTTATCGAAATAATATTCTTAACAAAAATATAGCTTATAAAAAATAGAAAAACATGGTTTACGCAGGAGGTCTGGAGATCCAGTAGAAGCAGAGTTGTAGCTAATGAAAATTAGGTTCTTCTTCGTCAAATTCCAAATCGAATATTTCAATGTGAAATAACCCAAAAACGGAGCACTTTTCGGGGAAAATTCATTTTAACTTTTTTAAAGTGTTTAAAAAAAGGTTTATTTTTGTTTAAAAAAAAACTTTTAACAGTAAAAGTAAGTCAGTTACGCTCAAAATACTGTTGGTCCCTTTTATTTTTTGAGAAAATCACCCCCTAATTAGCATCACAAATAAATTTTATCATTACCACTTGACAAGTTACTTTACTTATATATTATTTATATGATCTGTAAGTTCCATCAATTTAAAGTGCTTATTTTTGAAAAAGCTGTATTTAAAACGGCTTGAACGAGTAACTAATCACGAGTTTAGGCAAATTTTGAACAGTCATAGCATAACCAATTTCTCTCTAACAAGAAAACAAAAAATCAAAAATATTCAGAGAAGCAAAACGATCATTTTATTACTCTTTGAGATTTTTAATATTACTAAGGATTTTAAGTTAATTCCATAAAAAATTCCATTTTTTTCAAAAAAAAAAATTTTATTTTAAACCCAATTTTTTTCAAAAATGAGCACTTTGAACCAATTAAACTTATAGATAATATAAAAAATACATAAGTAAAGTAACTTGTGAAGCGGTAAGGATTAATTTTATTTGGAAAACTAATTAGGGGATGATTTTCGCGATTTTTTTAGCAAAAGATAAAAAAGACCAGCAATATTTTGAGCAACTCATTTTAATGTTAGAAGTTTTTTTTAAACAAAAATAAATCTTTTTTTAAAAACTTTAAAAAAGTTGCAATGAATTTTCCCCGAAAAGAGCTCCGTTTTGGGTTATTTCAAATTGAAATATTCGATTTGGAATTTGACGAAGAAGAACCTACTTTTCATTAGCTACAACTCTGCTTCTACTGGGTCTACAGACCTCGTGCATACACCATTTTTTCAGTTTTTTACCAGTTATATTTTTGCTAACAATATTTTTTTGCTAAATACTTACTTTTTGAGTTATCTGCGAAAAACCGTCCAAGGACATGTTTTTTTTTTGTTAAAAATGAACATAATATTCACTCGCAAATAACTCGAAAAGTATTAACTTAGTGAAAAAACTCAATAGAACAAAAGTTACTTAGAATTAGTCATTTTATACAATTTCGGACTTATTTTGAACGTATATTTTTTCACCCCCGAGAAAATATTTTTTTCCCTGTATTTTCCAATTTTTGTAAAATAGACGGGAAGGAGAATTCTAAACTTTTTCTTATATAATAATTGACAATTTCAACTACCTATTCCCAAATTTTCATCCTTCCTTTATTTGTTTGGAGGTTTTCGTAAAATTTTGTGTTCCCTAATCGGGCTACATGTGGCTAGAATCGATATAGGTTTTTAGCCATTCGGCCTGAGGTATTTTGTGTTCTTTCGTTTTTTTTTTTTTTTTGAAGACGTAAATAACTTTATGGTTTTCCTACAATCAGAGCAGTTGGCAGCAGTTGCTTCTCTTTCTCGTACTGGTTTCTGGTACTAATCATCTGTGTCTCACGTAGAATATTTTTATTTATCAACTACCTTCTCATTTGATCCCGCAGTAACTGTTTGGTCAGTTTTATTCCAAACACCACAATATAACATTGGAAACCTTACAAAGGTAGACGACCAAGTTAAAATCGACTGCATATACAACCCCCTTCTCTTACTGCTAATCTCCCTTTTCCGTTTTCTCCTGAGAACCAACCCATTAAAATGGGTTCAAAGTATGTACCGACCAAAGAGCGTCGACGGACACTGGTTTCGTGTTTTGTAATAATAATTAAAGAAAAAATATATACAGGAGTCTTAAAAATTAAGATAAAATATTTACAATACTACATTTATTTATTGAAGCGTATAGGTAGTGTGAGGCGACGGCGACGCCGGACTTGTTACGGATTAAGCTCTACGATTTTATAATGAAAATAATTTTTAATGTTTATTAAAAAAATAATCGAATTTAAAACAAAATACGGTAGCGAAATCTTATAGAAAGTAGGCTAATATAAAGACCTGGGTATTTCAGTATAAAATTTATTTTCAATCACAAAAATAATCACAAACAAACTGTTAGGAACTTTTTGACTTTTTTTTTGTTATGTGACAGTTTCGTAGAAGATGAAAAGAAAATAAAAAGAAGATTTATGTTTGCATGGTGATGCATGCACCTTGATAAACAATATAGAAATAATTGAATTTTTACCAAGTTGTCAGAATAAACTTCAAATTTAAATATAGTTTTCTTAATGCAATATATCCATACCAGCGTAAATAATTACAGTCCATACCAGATTTAAAACCTAACATTTTGGTCATTAGAGCCGCATTTGTTCCTACATCGTCGAATTAAGGATATATTCACTAAGAAAAGTGCCAACAGCCACGTTTCCAAGTGGGTTTGAAGTTACAATATATTGGTATATTTTCAAGTTATCGTCCACCAAGCGACTTCCAAGACTAGAAGATATAAGTAATTCCAATAGATTCCTTTATTTTCAAGGTACCGTGCACCAAGCGACGTCCAAAACTTGAAGATAAGTCTGTCCTTTTTGCTATTATATCATAAACCTATTTTTATTTCTGAATTAAGCAAAACAGTGCATTTTGAAGTTTTGATTTGATTTAATATAGAATAAATTTAATTTCCATTAATATTCATTTGCTAACAAGTTTGTGGGATTGCCATAAATTGCCAAAAAATGACTTTAGCCAATCATATAAGAACAAGGGGTTCTTACAAGGGAAAACTGACCAATTTAGAGTCTTATGTTAATATAATAAAAGCTGCTACGCCAAGTAGTAAACCCTCTCTGTCAGAAATTCAACTAAGATATGAAATGAATGCCAGTTTATTAAAAGAATTTCAAGATGTACAACTGCAAATTGAAATTTTAACACCGGAAGACAAATTAAAAGAACAGTATGACGAAAATGAATTATTTGAAAATAGGTATTTTAAAGCTATGGGTTTTTTGAAAGGTTATATTGAAAGTAACACATTTCAGTCTTCACATGATACTAGTTTGAGTTCTACTCCTCAAGTAGACTCCTTAAGTCACTTTTGTTACCAAAAATGAAAATCAAAGTCTTCACTGGGGAGTTAGAAACTTGGTTAGAATTTAAATCCACGTTTACTAGTGTCATTCATAACAGTTCTTTGTCAAATAGTCATAAGTTTCAGCTTTTGCGACAATATGTGGATGGATATGCAAAACGTATAATAGATAAAATTGAATTTTCTGGTGACTATTACCAAATTGCCTTTGATGCTCTCTGTCAGAGATTTGACAATAAAAGGTTATTAGTAAACAAACACATTAAAACCATTTTTAGTTTAGAGTCAATTAATAAAGAGTCTCCAAAGCATCTAAGACAATTGTTAGATATTGTGTCAGATAGTGTCACTTCAATTGAAAGTTTGCAGATAACACAAGAGTGCCTAAGTGATTTATTGTTAATAAACATTATTTCTGATAAACTTGATAAATAGAGTTATAGAGAATGGAAAGAGTTTCGCACCAAAGAGGAACTCCCTACCTTAATGGAATTCTTTAATTTCTTAAAAACGAAAGTAGATACTTTGGAAGAAATCCAAGACCAAAGTTCTCATAATGCCCATCACAATAATAATAATAATTCCAATTCTAATTACAAATATACAAACCGTGAAGGTCATAAGAGAGCAGTCCAAGTAAATTTAGCACAGAAAAAGAGTTGTATTTTGTGTAAAGGCAATCATTATATATATTCTTGTATTCAATTCCTCAAACTAGATACCAAAGGCAGATTAGGTAAAGTTAATGATTTAAATTTGTGTCACAATTGCCTAAGAATTGGGCACAGGGCTCAAGAGTGTACACTAAAACCATGTTTGAAATGTCATTTAAGACATAATTCCTTAATACACTTTGATGACATTCAACATGTTTCAGTGGACTCTGACAACAATGTCCAGCCATATGATACATCAGTAAATAGTATACAGAATGTTAATATGCCACCAATGGCAACTCACCAGCTATCTGCACAAGCAGTAGATTTGAAAAATAAACAAGTTCTTTTGTCAACAGTTGTTTTTAATGTCAGGTCAAATGATAATAAATTAATACCATGTCGTGCGCTTCTAGACAGTGGCGCTCAGATAAATATGATAAGCGAGAGCTTTTGTAAAAAATTAAATCTTCCATTGATTCCAACTAACCTTGCTGTTAGTGGTATAAACCAGGTAGTGTCAGTTATCACAAAGAAGTGCCAAATTTCTTTGTTGTCTAAGTTCAATAGCTTTAATATTACATCCATATTTTATGCTGTACCAGTCATTTCAAACCAAATTCCGTCAGCTAGTTTTGATGCTTCAAGTTTTGTTATCCCATCTAATATTCAGCTATCTGATCCTTTATTTAATGAATCCACCAATGTTGATGCCATTATTGGTGCCAATTTATTCTGGGACCTCCTTATTGATGGCAAAATCAAGCTGGGAAAAGGTTTACCAAATTTGCAAAATACACGTTTAGGCTGGATTGTAAATGGAGTTGTTCCCTATGAGACAACTCGTGTGTCATGTAACTTTACCAGAGCCATCGCCGAAGATGACCAATCAAATAATTTCTGGAAAATGGAAGAAATGCAAGATTCCATACCATGCTCGAAAGATGATAAATATGAAGAAATATGTCAAAAAAGCACTGCCAGGTCCGCAAGTAGCCAATTTATAGTAAAACTTCCACTGAAGTTTCCAGCTGATTTGTTAGGAGACTCCATGGATACTGCAGCCAGCAGTATTTCTAATACTCCTGATACCCTTGTTCACATTGATAACAATGATATTTCCAATAATATCATTGATATTGGAATCTCTGAGAGTATCAAAACTCTTGAAATTCAATTGATGAGTCGCCAAGACCTCCTTTGTTATAAAATATCACTTTGTGAATTGCCTGTTTTATTTACTAAACGTCAAATTTTATCCATTATTTCTAAAATTTTGGATCCAATGGGTCTTCTCAGTCCAGTTATTATACTTGCCAAAATAATTATTCAAAAATTGTTCCAACTTCAAAAACCATGGGATGAACCTCTACCTCCAGAGTTGAATAAATCCTGGAGGCAGTTATATAACCAGTTGCCTCAGTTAAATTCATTACGTATTCCAAGAACCGTTGTTGGACCATACAGTCAAATAATTGGCATCCATTGCTTTTGTGATGCTTCTCTTAAAGCTTATGCAAGTAGCATGTATATATCCAGTGTTGGTAAAAATAATGAGTACAATTCTCATATTTTATGTTCAAAGACAAAGGTTGCACCTCTCAAACAATTAACAATCCCGAAACTTGAATTATGTGCAGCTCTCTTAGGTTCTCAACTTATTAATAAAGTTGTAAAAGCCTTACCAGTTGTGAATGTTCCAATTTATATGTGGTCTGACTCAAATATAGTATTATGTTGGTTGAAACTAGAGCCGCACCAGCTACAGGTATTTGTATCTAATAGAGTAGCTAAAATCCAATCTCTCACCACTGTGTACAGTTGGCACTATGTCAACACTAAGGAAAATCCGGCAGACATTGCTAGTCGCGGAATTCTTCCTGAATCTTTCATTGAATCCAACCTTTGGTTTCATGGGCCACATTTTTTGAGACAACATCCCAATAATTTGCCGATTAATTCACTTCGAGAACTAGAAGAAATAACAGAACTTAAGCAGTCAGTCCAAACAACCTTATCTTCCAATATACACATAAGTTGGATTTCGAATTTTATTAGTAGATTTTCAAATTTACATAAACTAAAAAGAGTATTTGCATATCTTATAAGATTTACAATATCTATTAAAACTAAAACTAGAGCAGATAGCATGCTTTTAAGTGTAAAAGAACTAAATGACTCCTTTTTAATATTAATAAAACTTGTTCAAGCAGAATCTTTTCAAGATGAAATTGTTAGCTTGGCAAATAAAAAACCATTAAATAAAAAATCCAAATTAATTCATTTATCACCTATTTTAGATAATGATGTATTAAAGGTAGGAGGACGACTTTTACATACAATGTTACCAAATAATATAAAAACTCCAATCCTATTACCAAAATTTCATGCTTTAACAAAATTAATATGTACACATTACCATGTAAACTATTTGCACCCAGGACCACAACTATTATTGTCACTAATCAGACAAAATTATTGGCCAATACCAGGAAAAGTATTAACCAAGCAAATAGTGAGACAATGTATTAAGTGTTTTCGAGTAAAACCACCTAATACTTCAGTGACCATGGGTCCACTTCCTAATGAACGAATTACTATATCACACCCTTTTGAAAATGTGGGATTAGATTTTGCAGGACCGTTCCCTTTAAAGGAGAAAAAGGGACGAGGAAGCAAAATTCTAAAAGGTTATGTTTGCATATATGTCTGCTTTGTTACAAAAGCTATACATTTAGAATTATTAACTGATATGACAACTGACTGTTTCTTATCATGTTTTAAACGATTTATACCTCGCAGGAGTATTCCCACTAATGTTTACTCCGACAATGGTTCCACTTTTAAATCAGCCAATAGAGAATTAAAGTCTATTTATCATTTTTTGGAAACAAATAGCCATACCATTCACAATTTTGCTTTAACTAAAAATATTGCATGGCATTTTTCTCCACCATATAGCTCAAATTTTGGCGGTTTATGGGAATCGTCTATAAAACAAATGAAATTTCATATGAAACGCACAATTACCAATATTAATTTAACATATGAAGAATTTTTTACTTTATTAACCGAAATAGAGTGTATTTTAAATTCAAGACCACTTTTTGCTAGTTCAGAAGATCCATCTGACCTTGAACCCTTAACTCCTTCCCATTTTTTGGCATTACGTCCTTTAACTTCACTTCCTGAACCCAATGTTCTATCAATTCCTACAAACAGACTTAATCGTTTCCAACAAGTTCAGCAATTTCATCAACGATTCTGGGCTCGCTTTTCAAAAGAATATGTCAGCCAATTGCACCAGTCTTATAAATGGAACCAGAATTCATCGAAACCTCTCAATCCAGGTGCTTTAGTGATTATCCATGATTCAAGTTTACCTCCATGTAAATGGTCTTTAGGACGAATAGAGAAGGTATTTCCTGGAAAAGATGGAAAAATCAGGGTTGTTCAAGTTAAAACCTCGAAAGGCATCATCACCAGATCCTCCAGACATCTAGTTCAATTGCCTTTAGAAGAATCTCAGTGATCCTCTAACTATTATAACAACTTCCCAAGTGTATTATGTGTCGTGGACTTGTTTGAAGTGTACTTCAACGCGGGGAGTATGTTAGGAACTTTTTGACTTTTTTTTGTTATGTGACAGTTTCGTAGAAGATGAAAAGAAAATAAAAAGAAGATTTATGTTTGCATGGTGATGCATGCACCTTGATAAACAATATAGAAATAATTGAATTTTTACCAAGTTGTCAGAATAAACTTCAAATTTAAATATAGTTTTCTTAATGCAATATATCCATACCAGCGTAAATAATTACAGTCCATACCAGATTTAAAACCTAACACAAACATAATATTATAATGTTTAAAACACAATATAATATTTTATAAACATCAAAATTGTGTCTTCTAAGCACCCAACGTCACACAAATTTGCCGCGTTTCGCAGTTACATAGACCGTCTTGAAACCATTCCCTTATCACAATCCAATTACAATAAAGAATTAAATATACTTCGTCAAATAGCCTTTAATAACGGTTACAATCCACACATCATAGACAAGCTCATTCATAAAAGACAGCTTAAAGTCTTAAGACATGCTGCGTTCCCTAGGGATTTGACAACCAAGCTTACTTATGCTTCTATAGGGCTTTTCATCGATTATCATTTGTTTCGAGCTTCTGTCAAATGTCGTATAATCCGTGTATATTATTAATATATACGGATTATACAACATATGACAGAAGCTCGAAACCAATGACTGTGAATGAAAAGCCCTATACCCTTCCACCAAGATAGGCTATCTGGGAATATTTCGAGTATTATCAAAACATCAGTAGACAACATCTAAATTTCTTTTAAAGTATCCAACAACTTAGGACAGTCTATATCCTTTTCACCCCCTTCTACTGCTTCGTTCACATGTTCACATTCACACTTATAACTTATCTGGTACAATCCACAATATTCTTCTGTTCATCTTCACCCATCAAACCACTTTCATCTATCCATAACATACATATAAATTACTGATATCATCATCCACACACATCCACATTATATATTTTCATCTATATATACAACCCACCACCATATTTCTACATATGACTATTCTCACCTTTTCTGTTCAATCTGTCATTACCAACATATAACACTCATCTATGTTAAAACCAAATCAAAAAGTCTTATTTTTTCTGGGTCCCGTTCATGTTCCATTCTCATTAATTTCCTCATAGACATTTCATACCTATCCCCTCTTCCCCCCCTACTGTCGTCTTCATCTTATGACGGTTTGATTTTTAAACCCTTAGGGATCCGGGCAGCCTGCGGGGTCTTTTGGAATTAGTCGCCTAAGTTTAAGCTTGTGCTTTCTTAATGATACATCCCCTAGATTATTTAAGACTTTTATACACCTCAGTCACCCCTACTGTGACCTCTTTTTTAAACTTACACAAATTCCAACAGCTACCAATAAGTTAAATAAATTCGATAACTTTAAATCAACACAAAATTGCTTTTTTAAATCTTAGGTCTTTTGACAATAAGATTTGATTACTGACTTTAGTTTTCTAATAAAAACATTTGTGTAATCACCTCCACTGACAATATACGTGAATACATTTTTTAACTACAACATCTGGTTTATATTGTTTTAAATGATTATCTTTCAAAATGAAGTATGTGTTGTTACATCATTAATTTCTTATTTTAACAAGTTTTACATCATAGTCTTTAAATATGACAGGTTAATTTTTCAACTTCCTGTGGAACTGTCACTTCTGTCATGTCATCGTTTAGGAGTTCCCATCCATTTCATTGTCACTTGCTGCCATACTGTCATCATGTGAACAAGTCAAACCATAGCTCAAAAACTGTCATCATGTGAACAAGTCAAACCATAGTACAAAATGTACCCATCTGCTTGCCGGATGAAACAATTTTTTTTATTAAATTTCATACATAGACAAAGATTTCTAGTATGGGCTGCCTATCAAAATCGTGTCGTAGCTATCCTTAAGGGGGCCGAAGGGGTTGAAATCAATATTCCCAACAAATTTTTTTTTGAAATTATGGTAGAATTATTTTATTTTTAAATTAATTAGGAATATTCAGTACAATTCATAGATTATTCAAGAAAAAATTCAAGGAAAAATACTGAAAATTAAGCCAACGGTGGCAAATTTTTAAGACACCTCAAAATATAATTAAATAAAATATAATATTATTGAATCATACTAAACAAAAAATTCAAAAAAGATTTTATTAGTTAATGAGTTTCTCGAGGTAACGCTGTCAAGTTTTTTTGGTTATATCTAATTTTGACTTTTTGATATCACTCAGCAATCTAAACAAAGAGGTTTTCTTTGCAAGAAAGGGTGAAAATCAACATGTTAAACAAAAAATAAGCATAAAACAAAAATATCTTGACAGCATTACCTCAAGGAATGTCTAAAGAAAATATAAAGAAGAAGAAAGTAAATAAAGAAAATAAAGAAAATATAAAGAAAATATATACAAAATTCCAGGTGAGTTGGTCAAGTAGTTTTTGAGTTACAATGTCTAAAGCCTGAAAAAAGCAGTTTTGAGAAAAACGCGTTAAAATATTGTCAACTTTTATTTTCAATTTCTTTTTTTTTTTGTCTGTCAAATGGTAAAGTAATGCACACCGAAATATATTTTTAAATCGCGGAATAATTTACAAAAGAAAATAAGAACAGCTGTTGACCGTTTCTCACTACGCACAAGCGCGTCGGCTCGAACTTGCTATGAAACGAGTCAAAGGTAGGGAGGTAGGGAGATAGTGTTAAATAGCCCTAGCTTCGACTCGATTTGCAGCACGTTCGCGCCAGCAGTGAAAAACGGTCAACAGCTATTCCTATTTTCTTTTGTAAATTACTCCGCGATTCAAAAAGATCCTCCGGTGTGCATCATTTTACGATTTGAAAGACAAAAAAGAAATTGAAAATAAAAGTTGACAATACTTTAAACGAGTTTTCCTCTAATCTCCTTTTTTCAAAGTCTGTAGATATTGTAACTCAAAAACTACTTGACCGACCCACCTGGAATTTTGTATATATTTCCTTTAGACATTCCTTGAGGTAAAGCTATCGAGATATTCTTTGTTGTATGCTTATTTTTTGTTTAACAATAATAAATAGGTTAATTTTCACCCTTTAAAAATTAGATAAATTATTCAAAATTAGATATAGTTCGTCCTTAAACGGTAAAATATTGCAAAACCTCTAAATTTTAAAGAACCGCTTGGATTGACATGAAATTTGGCATACACATAGCTAACAAGTCAAAGAAAAAAGGTGATATTGTGCCGATATGTGATTTTGCCCTGGGGGTGGTTTTCACCCCCTCTTGGGGGTGAAAAATTATTCGTCCAAAGAAAGTCAGGAAATGGATAAACTGGCTAATTTTAAGTAACTTTTGTTCTATAGAGTTTTTCCACTAAGTCAATACTTTTCGAGTTATTTGGCAGTGAATGAGTTCATTTTTTCAACAAAATAACCACGCTTTTAAACGGTTTTTCGTAAATAACTCAAATAGTAAGTATTTTGTCGAAAAAATATTCTTAGCAAAAATATAGCCTGTAAAAAATTTTAAAAAATGGTGTAAATACCACGTCTCTACACCTAGTAGAAGCAGAGTTATAGCTAATGAAAAATAGGTTCATATTCGTCAAATTCCAAATGGAATAATTTAACGTGAAATAACCAAAAATTAAGCACATTTCGGGGAAAACTCAATACAATTTATTTAAAGTGTTTAAAAAAGCTTCATTTTTGTTTTATAAAAAAAAATTCTAGCATCAAAATTAAACAAGTTACGCTCAAAATAAAGTTAGTCCCTTTTGGTTTTGGTAAAAAGATCGAGAAAATCACCCCCTAATTAGTATCTTAAATGAACTTAATCGTTACGACTTCACAAGTTTCTTGACTTGTGTATATATTGTTTATATGATCTGTAAGTTTCATCGGTTCAAAGTCCTTATTATTGAAAGGGCTGTAGTTAAAACGGGTTGAACGAGTCACTGATCACGAATGTATGCAAATTTAGAAACACCAAATCTTAATCAATTTTTGTCTAACAGAAAAACAAAAAAATACATGATATTCAGAAAAGCAAATCTGACTTTTTTTGTTTTTCGAGATTTTTGGTATCTCTAACAATTTTTAAGTTATTTTGAAAAAAAGCATATTTTTCAAAATTTAAATTTTGAAAAATTTTACTTTGAAACCAAATTTTTTCAAAAATAAGCACTTTGAATCGATGAAACTTATAGATCATATAAACACAACATAAGTAAAATAATTTGTGGAGCGGTAACGATTAATTTCATTTAAGTTGCTAATTAGGGAGTGGTTTTCCCGATTTTTTCTTGCAAAGACAAAAGGGACCAACTTTATTTTGAGTGTAACTTGCTTAAATTTAATGCTAAAAACTTTTTGTAAAAACATAAATAAAGCTTTTTTTAAACACTTTAAAAAAGTTATAATGAGTGTTCCCCAAAAAGTGCTTAATTTTTTGGATATTTCACGTCGAAATATTCTATTTGAAATTTGGTGAATATGAATCTATTTTTCATTGGCTATAACTCTGGTTCTACGAGATACAGAGACCTAACGCGTATACCATTTTGTTTACTTTTTTATATGGTATATTTTTGCTAAGAATGTTTTTTTTTCGACAAAATACTTATTTTTTGAGTTGTTTGCGAAAAACCGTCTAAAAATGTGGTTATTTTATTGAAAAATGAACATATTTACTCGCAAATAACTCGAAAAGTGTTGACTTGGCGAAAAAGCTCTATAGAACAAAAGTTACTTAAAATTAGTCAGCTTACCCATTTCCGGACTTATTGTGGACATGTATTTTTTCATCACCAAGAGGGGGTGAAATTCACCCCCAGGGCAAAAGCACACATCGACACAATATCACTTTTTTTCTTTGACATGTAAGCTATACGTATGCCAAATTTCATGTCAATCCAAGCGGTTCTTTAAAATTTAGAGCAAAAACCGTGAAAGAATGGACTAATAAAACTAAAAAAACTTGACAGCGTTACCTCATTAGCTAATAAAATCTTTTTGAATTTTTTGTTTACCACGATTCAATGATAAGTTCTGATGTCCTCCGCAAAATTCATTTTATTTTGAGGTGTCTTTTAAAAATTTGCCACCATTGGCTTTTTTTTCAGTATTTTTCCTTGAATTTTCTCTTGAGTGATCTATGAGTTGTACTTAATAAGCCTATTTAATTTAAAAATTAAATAATTCTATCATACTTAAAAAAAAATGTTTTTGGAATATTGATTTCAACCCCCACAGCCCCCCTTAAGGATAGCTATGACACGATTTTGATAGGCAACCCATGCTAGAAATATTTGTCTATGTATGAAATTTAATAAAAAAATGTTTCATCCGGCATGCAGATGGGTACATTTTGACCTCCTATCCGGATCTTAGACTATGTTACCTGGTAGACCAGTGCAAATAGCAAAAAAACAATAAAAAATTAATAGCAGGATGAGACCAATTCCAAATGAAAGTACACATATTAGATAACACGTGGAACATTTTGCACCAAATCTGGATGAGGGGAACATGGGTTGGGGGAGCGCTTTTAGGGGTGAAGACGGTTTATTACGATTTGCGGCAAAACGGGACATCCTATCGAAAAAAGTTAAATCGCAAAGTTGTAGGCTATAAGAAGATCTACAACTTTTGTAAATAAACATTTTTCACATAACCTCAAA
The DNA here is from genome assembly GCF_917563875.1 of Diabrotica virgifera virgifera. Lineage (NCBI taxonomy): Eukaryota > Metazoa > Arthropoda > Insecta > Coleoptera > Chrysomelidae > Diabrotica > Diabrotica virgifera. Next base: position 40,207,926 of record NC_065450.1, on the reverse strand, counting down.
ATATCCGAGAAAATTAGAAAATTCGATGTTTTTGATTTTATTTTTTTTCTCACTGAAAAAAATTTTTTTTTACCAAATATGGTGGAAACTTACCTCTTTATGTCCCAAATACGCTGTAATTTTTTTGTATAAAAATATTTTTTAAAACTCTTGTTTTCTATGTTTAAGAGAAAATGTAAGCATTTTTTCAATTGAAAAATCTCCCGAAAATGTTTTAGCTTTTTTAAAAAGTTGGCATTTTTTTTGTTTATTGAAACCTATATTTTATGATGGTGTAAAAAAATATATATGTTACTGTGGAAAATTTTGTCACAAAAGGCAAAAATCGGAAATTTATTTTCAACCCCTCACCATTTTCAGATTCTCAGACGTAATGTAAGTTGCATAGCTGCGGAAAGCTGCATAGAGGAAACTGCAGAATCTGTAAGCATTATCGAATGTGATGAAGAAATGCCATCAAAGAAACAAAAACTTAATTAATTGATGAAAAATTGGCCATTAAAATTATAATAATTACTTTCTTTTGTATTAAATAAACTTTTTCGTTAAAAAAGTTGTTGCGACTTTAATTTGATTCATGAGAAAAGAGTTTAAAAAAAATGTAGCTTATAGGTAAGTAGGCCGACTTAAAAAAAATAGTTTAAAAAAAATAAAAACACGCTTTTAAAGCACTAAAAATTTAAAAATTACTTTTAAAATTAAAGCTAGTAATATTTTATTTTTAAATTGTTAGTGCTTTAAAAGCGTGTTTTTTATTTTTCTTAACTATAATTTATTCACAAAATTAAAAATCACAGACAACGGCATTAGTGTAGTAAATCTTTAACAGAGGTTCGTTGGTTCCTGCTCGCTATGCAACTTATATTACGTCTGAGAATCTGAAAATGGTGAGAGGTTGAAAATAAATTTCCGATTTTTGCCTTTTGTGACAAAATTTTCCACAGTAACATATATATTTTTTTACACCATCAGAAAATATAGGTTTCAATAAACAAAAAAAATGCCAACTTCTTTAAAAAAGCTAAAAAAAATTCGGGAGATTTTTCAATTGAAAAAATGCTTACATTTTCCCTTAAACATAAAAAACAAGAGTTTAAAAAATATTTTTATACAGAGAAATTACAGCGTGTTTGGGACAGAAAGAGGTAAGTTTTCACCATATTTGGTAAAAAAAAATTTTTTTTTCAGTGAGAAAAAAAAATAAAATCAAAAACATCGGATTTTCCAATTTTCTCGGATACTTTGAGGTTATGTGAAAAATGTTTATTCACAAAAGTTGTAGATCTTTCTATTGCCTACAACTTTGCGATTTAACTTTTTTCGATAGGATGTGCCGTTTTGCCGGAAATCGTAATTAACCGTTTTCACCCCTAAAAACGCTCCCCCAACCCATGTTCCCCTCATCCAGATTTGGTGAAAAATGTTCCACATGTTATCTAATATGTGTACTTTCATTTGGAATTGGTCTCATCCTGCTATTAATTTTTTATTTTTTTGGTCCATTTTAGAGCTATCTGCATTGGTCTATGGGGCGTATTAATGGAATGTTTTAAACATCGATGCTTAAGTTCGCATTTTTAACCGATGTTTCTTTGACGGATTACTTGTAAAGGGTTTTTACCCACATATTTTTTTATTACTATATCTTGGTGGTTAGCATGTAAACTTTTCTTAATCGTAGTCAAAATTTTAAAATTTTTTGCATTATTTTACCAGGTTATATTCATTTTAGGTAAGTACTGATAATGATTGGTAAACCAATCGAAAACTAGTTCTGTGATGTAGCCCTTTTTAGGGATTTTAAACATATACCTTTTGTAAAGGATTTTATTGTTTTCTTTTTATTTTATAAATATTTTTTGTTTTTTATAGGCGTAATTTTCATCGGAAGACCTGTTTTCGAATTCAGTGCAAAACTTTTTGGATCAAACTCAAGGTTGATTGGAGTGTTGGCACATTTTTCTATTTCAAAATTCAGTACTACATACGACACTGCTACTGATAAGCCCAACATCCCCAGGCGTTTACCTAATAAAAAAAATAGTATATAAGTAGGTATATTAAATTTTTTTAAATTATAAAAAAACAATTATACACGTAAAGATTCAAGGAAAAATAAACATAGGGAGCTGCAGAATACTGTGGCTGCGCAACCTGAAAGAATGGTACGGATGTATGTACCGGGTGTCCCAATAAGAATGGCTCTCGGCCATATCTCAGGAACCGTTTATAGTAGAGCTTTGAAATAAAAAATTTTATAACAAAAGTTGCCTCAGGAAAAGCCTGGAAATTATTTTCATAATTGTGGGACCACCGCTAGAGGGCGTAATTGAATATCAAAAATTAAAAAATCTAAATTTTACAAAATTTTCCTAATGAAGGGGCACTGGAAATCCGATTATTGTGTTCTTCATCAAATTCTGCGCATATTTGATTTAACAAGTTTAACTCTAACTTACTGAGTAATATGCCAGCTAGAAGGCGTTATTTAATTTTTTTCAGAAATCTAGTGTTCCTTGGAAAATATTAAATACAAACATGCATTTTTAATACCATATTACAAAATTAGACAAAATTAGCAACAGAATAGCGAAAACCGCATGTTAATACCTTTTTTCTATCTCGAGATATCTTACAAAACGTGTAAATTTAAAAACATAACTGTTACTGTCACCGGTAAACGAAATTCATTAAAAGTAGTGTGCTGTGGAAACAACAAAGAAACATTTTCCAGCTGTCAACGTATATTAGGTCTTTTCAACGCTTCTCATTTGTTTCGAGCCTCGTTCATATCTCGTATATTAATATTATACACGGATTATACGGCATATGACAGAGGCTCGAAACAAATGAGAAGCGTTGAAAAGCCCTATTACAAAGAAATAAAAACAACTATTTAGTGATGACATAAACGTTCAAATTTTTGCCCATCATTTTCGTTGCAAACATTTACTCTTTCAAGAGTAGATTGAACAGCAGTCTCAATTTCTGCTCTCGATATGCTTTGAATGGCGTTTAGTATTCTCTGGATAATGTATTCTAGAGTAGTGTATGATGGGCAACAATTTGAATATTTAGGTCGTCACTAAGTAGGTCTTTTTGTTCTGTGTTATATTTAATTTTAATAGTGTTGTTTCTCTTTACATTGTTGTTTTAATTAATTATATTTTTATACGTTGACATCTGGAAAATGTTATTTTGTTTTTTTCCACAGCACACTACTTTTCATTAACTTAGTTTACCGGTGATAGTAACAGTTATGTATAAAATTTACACGTTTCTCGAGATATCTTGAGATAGAAAAAGGGTATCGACATGCGGTTTTCGCTATTCTATTGCTAATTTAATCTAATTTTATAAAGTATGATTAAAAATGCATACTTGTATTTAATATTTTCCAAAGAAGACTAGATTTCTGAAAAAAATTAAATAACGCCTCCCAGCTGGCTTATTACTTATTAGGATGGTTCAAAATTATCACGCTTACATTGAAGAAAAAGATCTGTCTTCAACAAGACCCAGTTTTCAAAATTTGATTTAGCAGATCCGGACTTACAGCCATTTTTTCATAACAAGGTTTCCACTCACCCCCACCTCTTATTTGCAAAGGTAGAGTTAAACTTGTTAAATCAAATATGCGCAGAATTTGATGAAGAATACAATAATCGGATTTCCAGTGCCCCTTCATTAGGAAAATTTTGTAAAATTTAGATTTTTTTATTTTTGATATTCAATTACGCCCTCTAACGGTGGACCCACAATTATGAAAATAATTTCCAGGCTTTTCCTGAGGCAACTTTTGTTATAAAATTTTTTATTTCAAAGCTCTACTATAAACGGTTCCTGAGATATGGCCGAGAGCCATTCTTATTGGGACACCCGGTACATCAAATGAACTCTTCAGAGCAGCTGTCTCTAAAGTCCGAATAGCTATGATGATTGCCGGCCTCCGTCGCGGAGATGGCACTTGATGAGGAAGAATTTAAGAAAAAACAATAGTTTGCTTTTTAAAATAATAGTCTTTAATAGTTTTGTTTAAAATGTCCGTGTAAAAGAGAACTACGTCTAACTACTTTACGTCTAAGAGATCTGCAAAAAATTTATAATGTCCAGGACATCAATGACAATGATCCAGATCGCCAAAAGCAGTACATGAAATGTACAGAACGGTGCAAATGAAAGGAATAAATTATTCGTTATTTCGTAAGCCGGTGATTTAAGGACAAATTTTGGAAAAGGTCGATTTATATTTTTAAATTATTATAATTTTTTGACATATATGACATACTAGTGACGTCATGACATATATGTCATACTGTTCGTGATGACGCAATCAATAATCTTTTTAAATGATAATAGGGGTCGTGTGATATCGTATTTGGAAAGTTATCCAATGTCCTATTCAGTAATATAAATATTAACAACTACATAGAGTTAAAAAGGTTGGTAGAAATATGTATATTATTTTCGTATTTGCCACTTCATCAGTAGGTACTGAATAAAGTGTTTTACAAAATTGACAAAATATGGGTTACTATATTAAGAGACATAATTTAAAACATTATTTTACTTTATGGTAGGGGATCTCAAGTGGGGATTTTTGCAGTTGTTCGAGCTCGTCAGATTATTACATGGGGAGAACATGGGATAAGGTAAGTTAAAAATATGAAAAACAGTGTATATTTAAAAAATCTGACGATTTGAGCAGGGCGTAAGGAAATGGGTGAGTACCAAATTTTTACAAGAACAAAGCGAATATTTCGCGAAATGAATGACAAATCGAAAAACTAAAAAATACGTACGCAATATTTTTCAAAAATCTATCGAATGATACCAAACACGACTTGATAGGGAGAGGGGTGGGGAGTAAATTTAATATTTTAAATACGAATCCCGCGATATTCTACGAAATGAACATCAGATTGAAAAACTGAAAAATACACTTATTCAATATTTTTAAAGAATATATCAAATGGCACCAAACACGACCCCACACGGAGGTGGGGTGGGGGATTACTTTAAAATCTTAAATGGGAGCCCCCATTTTTATTGCAGATTTGGATTCGTTACATAAAAATAAGTAAGTTTTATTCAAAACATTTTTTCGAATTATGGCTAGATGGCGCTATAATCTAAAAAAATAATTGTTGGAAATGGAAAATTAAATTAAAAATGGACAAGTCCCCACTAAAATGGAAAACTACACTTAATTTTTTTTTTTGGTTTTAGGACCTACTCTTCACAACCCAATAGGTCCCCAAAGCGCTCGAGTGGCTGCACATTTAGCATAGTTTGCTCCCCTACCATTAAATTTACTTGCTTTACAGCAAGAATTTTATTATTTTAAAAATGTAATTTTTAATTATTTTGAAAGTTTGTTAATTCTTAAACTTTGGAAAAAATTGGGGAAGTGACTGCAGATAGCAATTGATTGGATCCCCTTCGCATGTCGACGGGTAAAATTACTAGTGTTTTAATAATAGACATTTAATTCAATATATTTTAAGAAATCAATGAATATGATTTGAAAATTTACAAGATTTACAAAATAGAATTAGCATTTGCTAAATAATATAATTTGGAATTCTTAAGGGGATGGGTACAAACTTTCGGCTTCAATGCTTTTTTAATGCGATTAATTTTTTTTTCGAATCCTGAGAAAATTATTTTTAAAATATTTAAACTCAGAATGAAAGATTACGTTATTACCGAGAGCAGAAAGTCCCTGAAAACTTCTATAATAGTTATTTTAATAAGTTACAGGGGTGAAAACTAAGACAAAATTTAGTGTGATTTTTAATTTCAAATATCTCATTCAAAAGAAACTTTTTATTCATTCTAAGGGACTTTCGGCCCTCGATAATAAAGTAATCTTTCATTCTGCGTTTAAATTTTTAAAAACGCTTATTAGTTTTCTCAGGATTCGAAAAAAAAATTATTACATTTAAAATACATTGAAAATTTTGACACGCGTCAAAATGTTCCTTTTCTCTTATAGCCCGATCAAAGAACAATCTGACCCCAAAAAAAAATAAAGGAAGGATGAAAATTTGGGAATAGGTAGTTGAAATTGTCTATTATTATATAAGAAAAGTTTACAATTCTACATCCCCTCCATTTTACAAAATTGGAGGGGATACCCCTTCTCTGGGGTGAAAAATATACATTCAAAATAATTCCGGAATTAAATAAAATGACTAATTCTAAATAACTTTTGTTCTAAAAGTTTTTTCCCAAAGTCAATACTTTTTGAGTTATTTGCGAATGAATATGTTCATTTTTAGCAAGAAAAAAACATGTTTTTAGACGGTTTTTTGCAAATACCTCAAAAAGTGAATATTTATCGAAAAAAATATTCTTGACAAAAATATAGCGTATAAAAAATGAAAAAAAATGGTGTACGCATGAAGTCTATAGATCCAGTAGAAGCAGAGTTGTAGCTAATGAAAAGTAGGTTCTTCTACGTCAAATTCCAAATCTAATATTTCAATGTGAAGTAACCAAAAACGAAGTACTTTTTGGGGAAAATTCATTACAAGTTTTTTAAAATGTTTCAAAAAACGTTTATTTTTGTTTTTCAAAAAAAGTTCTAACATTAAAAGTAAGTGAGTTACTCTCAAAATATTGTTGGTCCCTCTTATTTCTTGGTAAAAAAATCACGAAAATCACCCCCTAATTAGCACCCCAAATAAATTTAATCGGTATCGCTTTATAAGTTACTTTAATTGTGTATTCTCTATATGATCTGTAAGTTTCATCGGTCCAAAGTGCTTATTTTTGAAAAGACTGTAGTTAAAATGACTTGAACGGGTAACTAATCATGAGTTTAGGCAAATTTTGAACAGCCATAGCATAACCAATTTTTGTCTAAGAAGAAAACAACACATCCAAACTATTCAGAAAAGCAAAACGTACATTTTACTAATCTTTGAGATTTTTGGTATTACTAATAATTTTAAAGTTAACTTAAAATAATTGGAATATTTTTTCAAATTTAAAATAAATGTTTTATTTTAAAACCATTTTTTTTTTCAAAAATAAGCACTTTGAACCAATGTTACTTATAGATCATACAAAAAAAATGGCTTACGAGGAAGTTTCTGATAAATCTAGCAGATGGTTTGCTGCGAACAAACTAAAACTTAATACTGAAAAAACGCAGGACTTGATTATATCTGCAAGCGGTTTACATGGCGATCCAGATGACAAAGAGACTGCTAAACTATTAGGAATAACCATAGACAATCGATTGAACTGGTCGGCTCATATTTCACAAGTAAAGAGGAAGCTGTCTAGTTCATTATTTCTTATTCGTCAACTAGCAAGGGTTGTCAACTTTGAGACATTGAAAGTGACATATTTTTCTTTATTTCACTCACACATAAGCTATGGATTAATCTTATGGGGCAATTCAACAAATGCTCTTCAAATTTTCAGAATGCAAAAGAAAGCTATCCGAATTTTAGCAGGGGTTAGTTATCTGGAACATTGCCGACCTCTCTTCATCAAATTAAAAATTATGCCGCTACCTACTCTGTTGATATATCAAGTTCTGACTGAAATTCACTGAAAACGGGCCCATTTAATAAAGCAGTTTGATGTTCACGTTCACAATACGCGAAACTCTCACTATTTGCGAACAAATCGCTCTAGATTGCGTCTTTCAGATAAAAATTGTCTTAATTATAACTACTACAATATTTTACCAAAAACTGTAACCGTTTCAAAAAAGTCATAAAAAGGTATCTGTTGAAACATTGCTTTTATTGCTCGGAAGAATATATGACTGATTGCAGAACATCTACTGAAATGCTTACCGTGACACAAAATATTTTTTGTTAATCTATGTTCTTGTTTGTGATATTTATAAGTAATGTTTTATATTTCTATTTTATATACCTTGTAATTTTATATACCTTGTAATTTTTATATACTTATATTTATATTTATTTTATATAAAATTTTGACTTGCTACAAACAATTATTTTGTAAAGTATTTAAATAAATCTATCTATCTCTACCAATAATACATAAGTAAAGTAAATTGTAAAGCGGTAATGATTAATTTTATGTAAGAAGCTAATTAGGAGGTCATTTTCGCAATTTTTTTACCAAAAAATAAAAGGGACCAACAATATTTTGAGCATAACTCACTTACTTTTAATGTCAGAAGTTTTTTTTTAAAAAACAAGAATAAACCTTTTTTTAAACACTTTAAAAAAGTTGAAATGAGTTTTCCCCGAAGAGTGCTCCGCTTTTTGGTAATTTGACGTTGAAATATTCAATTTGCCATTTGACGAATAAGAACCTACTTTTCATTAGCTACAACTCTGCTTCTAGTGAGTCTAAAGTCTTCATGTATACACCATTTTTTTGATGTTTTTATAAGCTATACTTTCGCTAAGAATATTTTTTTCACTAAAATACTTACTTTTTGAGTTATATACGAAAAACCGCCCAAAAACGTGTTTTATTTTTGTTAAAAATGAACATATTGACTCGCAAATAACTCAAAAAGTGTTGATTTAGTAAAAAAGCTCTATAGAACAAAAGTTGCTTAGAATTAGTAATTTTATCCAATTCCGGACTTATTTTGAACATATGTTTTTCGCCTCCGAGAAAATATTTTTCACCCCGTATTTTCCAATTTTTGTAAAATGGAGGGGATGTAGAATTGTAAACTTTTTCTTGTATAATAATAGACAATGTCATATACCTATTCCCAGATTTTCATCCTTCCTTTATTTTTTTGGAGATTTTCGAAAAGTTTTGTGTTCATTGATAGGGCTATTAATGTGACTTCTGAAATGATCCACAATATTCAAGAAGATCGTCGTCATCGTTTCAGTTAACGCCAAGAGGCAGATTAGTGGCAGTTTGGAAATTGATTTTAAGAAGTGAAAAGCAATGTTTATTTGTCAAGTAAATGTTTTTTTCTGTAAAATGTATTTTGAATTAAATAAATTACATACTTTTCGTTGTGTCAATTAATTTAATTCAAAGAAGATATCTTTTGGCCACCCTGTATCAACAGTTATATTGATGTTTATATTAATAAATAGAAAATTGAATAACCTTTTAAATGAGCTAGCTCACGACCCCTATTCTCATTTATAAAAATCATCGACTGCGGCATGAAGCCCAGATTGTTAACGTCACTGGAATGATATAAATATGATATACAGGGTAGCGATAAAGTATGGATACACGGTAATTTCTCGAACACCGCTAAAAAGATTTTTATAGATTTTGGTCGGTAAGGGTTTTCTAATGCGGCCGATATTATAGTGGTAATTACATTGTTGTCAAATCTTCTGGATTTCTGAAAATCTAATGCACTTTCTTATTTCAAATAGAACACCCTGTATATTTTTTGCGTTTTTAAATTCTTAAGAAATACTAATTATTTTTTATGTTAAATTCCTTATATCTAAATGCCACAATTTCGGAGATATTGCTATATTTATTAAAAAAAATTGAAATAAATTCTAAAAATCAATTTTGTTTTTGGCCCGGATAGATATTATTTTAGGTTCTTTGGATCATTGGCAACAAAAAAGGTCTTCTGTAATTTTCCTCTAAAGTTAATTTTTTCCGAGTTATAAACAATTTAAAACTGAAAAAATCGAAAATTACGATTTTTAAGGTTAAAAAACAAAGGTAAAAAATATTATTTTTGAAACTACGTACTGCCGAAATTCAAGTTAAAGCTTTGTTTTATCAGTTCCCTATAAGTAATTTGGTCTTATGTAATAATTAAAATTACTTAAAATTACTTAAAATTATTTTAAAATATCGGTTTTAAGTTGTTAATGCAGCCCGGTCACCCGTCCTCTCATATACGCTTCATTAACAAATAAAAAAAGCAATCTTTTAGAATAAAATCTGCCAAAAATTCTTATAAGAACAGAAAAATATTTGAGCTTGAATTTAGGTACTTCGTAGTTTTAAAAATTATCTTTTTACTTGTGTTTTTAAACCTTGAAAATCGTCATTTTTCTATTTTTTTTTTCAGTTTTAAATTGTTTATAACTCGGAAAAGATCAACTTTAATGGAAAATTACAAAAAAATTTTTTGTTCCCAATGATCCAAAAAAACCTAAAATAATATCTACCCGAACCGAAAACATTGATTTTTAGAATTTTTTGTTTAATTTTTTTTTTTTTAATAAATGTAGCAATAACTCCAAAATTGTGGCATTCAAAACGCAAAAAATATACAGGGTGTATATATAAAGCGACTGTTTTACAGCATCATAGGCCGCAATCTATTTCTATATTTCTTCTGTTTATGGCTATATTGATCCCTTTTTCCCAAGACTTTTTTGGTTTTCCTTTTTTCCTTCTACTTTTTGGGATCCACCGCCAGGTTTTAATCGGTAATCTCTCATCATTCATTCTTCTCATGTGTCCGTACCAGGATGGTTGTTTTCTCTCTATATATCTCTATATATGTATCCGTAAATAGACGGAGAGGCAGCGCTGGAAAATCTCTTTGAATTTACTAAAACTAGATTTTTCACAGTTAATTACTGTAAGTGTGTAGAGAAACATACTGCGGTCGGTCAAGCGAAACGTAGAACAGGGGTTACTGAGAGGGTATTAAAGTTGCTTTCCTACGAAGGTAATTAAATTCATTTACTAAGGCTGAAAATCAGTACACACATTCTAAATTAAATATAAATAAAAGTTATTATAGTCGGTCAGCTGTATGACGGGACAGAGCCAGTCGGTCGGCCCCAATAGCGATTGAGGAAATGAAGCCTTTTGGCTCGCAATTTTTGTGTTTATATAAATTTTGAAGAGGGTAGGTGACAGGCAGCATCCCTGTCTTATACCCTTGTTAACCTGAAAGTATTCTGAGTGTCCATCTCTCGTTTTTATATAACTACTGTTTCCTTGGTAAAAACTTTTCACCGCATTAATGTACTGTGGGTGTACATTGTTCTCTATTAGAGATCCCCAAATTCTATTTACCGGTACACTGTCATAGGCTTTCCTCAAATCTATAAATACTGAATGTGTATAAATATACAAGGTGTTCTATTTGAAATAAGAAAGTTCATTAAAATTCCACAAAAAAGGAAGATTTGACAACAATGTAATTACCACTATAATATCGGCCGCATTAGAAGACCCTTACCTACCAAAATATATAAAAATCGTCGTAGCGGTTTCCGAGAAATTACCATGTTTCAATACTATATCGCTACCCTGTATAGGTATGCAAAAAAATCCTAATATAAAAATAAAAGTCGACCTGTTTCGGGATTTCGCTCTTTATAGAATAAGCTAATAATAAATATATACCTATACAATTTCTAGGTCCTCCTCCAAACGGAATATAAACTCCTTCTTCAAGTTCTTCTGCGAACCTGTCTGGATTGAATACGTCAGGATTAGGAAAATGCTTCTCATCTCTATGAAGCGCATAAAATGGTACTATTACGGTCATGTCTTTTTGTACTTTCAAGTCGGTACCCTCAAATGTGTAATCGGAGAGAGGCATTCTGTCGATGAACGGTATAGGTGGATATTTTCTGATTATTTCTAAAAAATAACATAAAGTATAATAGGCATACTTATTTGTAATCGACGAAGAAGAATGTCCGATTTTAGGACAAACTAGTTTGGCCTAGGACAAAAAAATGGTCCACATTCTGGATAAAAAGTTCTTTTATAATTTTTCTCTAAAGTTGATCGTTTTCGAGTTATAAGCAATTTAAAATTGAAAAAAACGAAAAATGGCGATTTTCAAGGCTTAATAACTCGGTTAAAAGTTATTATTATGAAAGTCAGAAAGTGACTAAATCAAAGTTTAATGCCCCCCTACAAGATCCTGAAGAAATTTTTGTCACTATTTTATTACTAAGCTGTTATTTTTAAGTAAGAGTAATGAGCGCCATGCACGTGGTAGGCGGCCGTAAATGTGAGTGCAAGTAAGATTCACAATTGGACTGCCGGAGTGGCATCTCTCTCGCACTCAGCATTTACGGCCGGCTACCACGTGCATGGCGGTCAATATTTTTACGTAAAAATAACAGCTTAGTAATAAAATAATAACAAAAATTTCTTCAGGATCTTGTAGGCGGGCATCAAACTTTGATTTAGTCACTTTCTGACTTTCATAATAATAACTTTTAACCGAGTTATTGGGCCTTGAAAATCGCCATTTTTCGTTTTTTTCTCAATTTTAAATTGCTTATAACTCGAAAACGATCAACTTTAGAGAAAAATTATAAGATAACTTTTTTATCCAGAGTGGTTCAAAAAACCTAAAAAAAATTTTCCGGGCCAAAAATATTGATTTTTACAATTTGATTAAAAAAATTGTTAAAAAAAGTTTGGCCCACTTTTCACGTGGGCGACTTCTTGAACCTTATTCTGGGATGTCTCACGAATGTTATTATGCAAAAAAATCTCATGGGAATATTTTTCCCAACGGACCCGCCGTTTTCGCCTTGTCTATACTGCGTTAGGAATTTTTTTAAATAAACATTAATTTTTGGTGCTACGCACAGGACAGCGGATAGGTTTGCTCTGATTGGGCATTCCAATGACCTTTGATAATAATTGATAAATTTTAATTTTTAGTACATTTCGATATAGGTAAATGAATTTGTTTATTACAAAATAAAAACACATATTTTTTTCTTTTGAAATTACACTTTTTTAGCAAAAACTTTTAAAATACAACAAAATATAGAGTTAGAAAATAATATATTTTATAGAGATTTAAAGAAATTTTGGTGGAAATCAACTTGTGTGAATCGAACACCGCTGTCCTGCGAGCGCGTAGAACGAAAAATTAATGTTTATTTAAAAAAATTCCTGACGCCGTGGTAGTTAACCGATTTTAATTTTACAAATTTTAAATGAAAGATTCTGTATTATTTTATATGTGAAAAAAATTCAACTTGCTATCTGCTTTATTTTCAGTCCTGCAACATTTTGAAAACATGATTTTTTTTGCGAAACCTGGATTTTAATAGTTATTTATGAAACAGTTCCTGAAGTATGCTTTTTGCGAACGCACGCAATTTTTAGAGCACGAGCGGCAACGGAGCGAGTGCTATACATCGCGTAAGTTCGCAAAAAGTACTTCACGCACAGTTTCGTACAATATTTTATCTACGATAAACAAATAAAAAAACTGTAACTCTTCGTCACTGGAATTTATTTCTATTCTACAATTTTTAGAACTTTGACATTTAAAAATCCTAACTACTTTCAAACCACAAAACTGTCAAAAACTTTGTTGTAAGTCATTGCTCATATTGTCATCACAATGACAACGCGAAATTTAGGGATATTTGATTTAAAGAAAGTGTGCCAAAAAACCCATTGAAAGTGTCCGAAAAAGTAAATTCCATTTAAAATACATTGTTACTTCACGCACATTTTAAACCCTTCACGCACTGCTATCTATAATGACATTTTTCACAAACTAAAAACTTAGACATACCTAATATGACATAGAGTAGATAAAATTTATTTTGCAAAATCTATTAAGGTGATACAATAGCGATCAACATGTAGCAAAAACGCGTTCCAAGATTGCGGCTGTAATTTTGAATCTTTTTTCGAGATATTTGGCACACTTATTCGTAATATAATAAAGAATGGCGGTGCAGAGCCCAATTTGAAAAATATAATTAATATGTGGAAATTACTCTGTAATTAAATACAATATTAAAAAAACGAGCCTGTACCGCCATTAAGAAGAACAAAAAAAATACACTTTCTTCAAATAAACTTTTTTATCCGATGCCTAGATTTTATGTCATTTTGGAACTACTAAAATTTTTTATTTCATTAGTAGTTCCAAAATGACACAAAATCTAGGCATCGGATAAAAAAGTTTATTTGAAAAAAGTGTAGTTTTTTGTTCTTCTTAATGGCGGTACAGGCTCGTTTTTTAATATTGTATTTAATTACAGAGTAATTTCCACATATTAATATATTTTTCAAATTGGGCTCTGTACCGCCATTCTTTATTATATTACGAATACGTGTGCCAAATATCTCGAAAAAATATTCAAAATTACAGCCGCACTCTTGGAACGCGTTTTCGCTACCTGCTGATCGCTACTGTTTCCTCTTAAACCAATCTTAATCAAATTTATAGTATTGTTTTATTATGTCATAAAGTTTTTTTGGGTAAAATATGAAGGTCCTAAATGTAGCATAAATGGTTGAAAACCGTAAAATGCGATTACTTGTTTTTTAATGGTTTTTTCGCAATTATTGCTATTTTGCAATAAAGGTGACAACTTTATAATCATAAAACAAAGAAAATAATCGATTTTTTCTTTCATTTTTTCACATTTTGATTATTTAAACAATGTTCCGGAGCTTTTTGAGTGGAAGGATATCTTAATTATTATTATGAGTTAATTCCTAGCAATTTCTGAAAAAATATGAGTCACCTCTTAACCCCCATCTCAAAACAGATCCGCCATGGACTAAAATTACTAGTGTTCCTTAAAATAAAGAGCTTATCCTATAACGTCTCTTATCTAAACTAACAAGCTTCTATTCTGACATGCACATGCGCACAAACATTTTGCTCTGCTTTTCAGTATCACTTAAACTAGTTCAAAAGCCTTTCCTCTTCAATCTTCTAGGTTTACCAGTAGTGCCGAGGAGCTAGATTGCTTTAATGTTTTCGTGCCTATTAAGTCGTTGATCGTGCCTTTTTGGCCCCTTCTTGATGATTATATCCACAGTTGCCATTTCTAGATCCTCTTAGAGAAATTTGTCACTTGCCAAGGTGCACTTACAATGTTTCTCAGTATTTTGATATGGGAATAATGTATTATTGTTATATTGTTTGGTCTAGCACACCTACATAGTGGCTATTCTTAAGTCCATACAGGTCTCAATATTTTGTTTGTAAGGCAGTAAATCATTATGAGTCGCAGACTGGCAGACTGGAAACTAGCCAATTCATAAGTCCATACAGGTCTCAATATTTTGTTTGTAAGGCAGTAAATCATTATGAGTCGCAGACTGGCAGACTGGAAACTAGCCAAAAGGTATATTTTTTTACCCTTATAGGTAGTTCTTCCCTTTTGTCCTTTTTCCTTTTTCACCTAAATACCCAGATCTGCATAATATGGTACTTGATTTTTTTGATTATAACTGGCATATATTGAGTTTTTGTTGATAAAATGAACATGAAGAGATCTCGCTTCGTTTAGACTAATTTTCCATTTTTTGTGGATTTAGACTACTGTTTGGGTCTTATGCTGCACATTGTGCACTACTTCTGATCCAGTTTCCATTTTCTAGTGTAATAGGCAGAGAGTGAAATTGGTCTTTTTACTCCTGTAGTAGCTTTCCATAAGTAAGAATTGTGTGAATCATTCCTTAATTTTAAGGGATAATCGTTTTTTGCCAGCTGTCTTTTTTCAATCATTATGAGGTTTCTGACTTCCTTTGGACAATTATTGTTTTCTTTTAACCTAGGTTTCAGTGTAGGAGTGTTTTTCTACATTATGCTGCTTGCTCAGTATTATTGTTCACCAATAATTCTGCCTTTTTATATCATGGCTCCGCGTTTCATAACATCTTAGGTTAATTTTTATTTTAAGATTAAGCTTGAAAGTTGCCAAACCCGTTAACTTGTTTGGGTTAACTTGTTGGTTACTTTATTATAATCTTATCACTTATCTTTTATGGTTACAACTACGGGCGAATGATCAGAATTTACGTCTTAACAGACGTCAATGTCTAGAAAATGATCTGAAATATTCTTAATTGTAGGGGAGCCCAAGTGGGGATTATTGCAGTTACTCGAGCGCGTCTGATTATTACATGGGGAGAAACCTTGTACCCTCCTGATAATGTACCTCTACCATATATTGGTTGTTAATGCAGGTGAGTTAGTTAAGGCGGGGGGCCGAAAAAATTATATCCTTAGAAAAACCCGAAATCATCGGATAAAGATAAGGTTAGTTAAGTACATGCAAAACAGTGTATATTTCCAATATCTGACGATTTGAGCGGGGCGTAAGGAAATGGGTGAGTCCCAGAATTTCACAAGAAAAAAGCGAATATTTCGCGAAATGAATCACAGATCAAAAAACTAAAAAATAAGTGCTCAATATTTTTTAAAAATCTATCGAATGATACCAAACACGACTTCCCACGGAGAGGGGTGGGGGTAAATTTAAAATTTTAAATACGAATCCCGCAATATTTCGCGAAATGAACATCAGATCGAAACTCTGACAAATTAAGTTATTCAATATTTTTGAAAAATCTATCGAAAGGCACCAAACACGACACCCACGGAGATGGGGTGGGGGGTTACTTTAAAATCTTAAATGGTAGCCACCATTTTTTATTGCAGATTTGGATTCCTGAGGTAAAAATAAGTAACTTTTATTCGAAACATTTTTTTGAATTATGGATAGATGGCGCTATAATCTAAAAAAACGATTGTTGGAAATGAAAAATTAAATTAAAAATGGAAAGTCCTCACTAAAATGGAAACTTTACTTAACTTTTTTTGGTTTTAGAACCTACTCTTCACAACCCAATAGGTTAACAAATAGCTCGAGTGAATGCACATTAAGCATTCTTTGCTCCCCTACCATAATAAAGATAAGTCTATTAGATCAGGGGTCAAGTAGGCCAATTGCGCTTTTAGTGATAGTTATTCTAGAGTCTCAGTGTGTGTCCTTCGCATTGAAGTCTCCTTCATAATAAACCTTTCTTTTTAACTTTTCAGGAATTCAATACACTCTTCTCTTCTAATGGAGTGTTTAGGTTGGCAATATACTAAAGTGGCATTTATTTCAAAAGTTTTAGTTTTTATCTGTACTGTAGTAGCTGGAATATATATTAGGCCTATAGAATCAAAACCTGCTAGGTCCACTTTTGAAAATTTTCAGGAGACTAAAAAACATTAAAAATGTAAATTTTCCAAAAAGTATCCGGCATTTCTTAATCAGAGTGGCATCAATAAATGTCATAAAATGATACACTAATTTGTAATAAAGGCATTTCTCTGCATGCCCCTTACATCTTCAGAAATTTGTACGTTGATTTAGGATTTAGTAGATTTTGATTCTAAGCCCACATAATATTGCTTACTTTCAACTGCTTTTAGGTGCAATTAATGCAGTAAAAGTAGGTATTAAACCAATTTGATAGGAAAACATATAAAATATACAACAAAAACAAGTATTTTATTGTTCATAAAACTATGGACATAGCAGGGTTGCATTCTACGTTAACATTTCAGTGGTATTTTGAAGAGAATTTAGAAGGTTTTTAGCCGAAACCTTATGCCTGTAGACTAATAGATACTTGAATTTTGAAACTGTGTAAAAAAGAAAAATGAAAAATTTTTCATTTAACAGATTTTGATTCTGATGGGCTCATATTCAGTTTTATGTTTCACTTCATTACGATTGCCTTACATGATCATCGCACTGCCTCCTTTGGCCGCATTGTCAGGATGTATTGTGTTATATACCCCATATCCTTTAAATTTAATGTTGACTATATTGTGAAAATTCTTTCAGACCAATTGGCACAAAATTCACAAAACAATTTTTTCGATGTCAAGGATTTTGTATTTTGATATTTTTCAAGAGTATAATTTTCATTGCGATCTTTTGTTACCCCACTGTATGTTTAATAATTATTAGTGACTCTCTGTGCATATTTCTTATCACCAAATTCGACTTGTTTTCAGTTCTTCTTCTGCCTGAAGTATTGGCAAGTTAATCTTTGGTAGTTGGCAGGATGGTTTTCGCCACAATATGCTCCTTTTGGTGCAACATTTTCAGGTTTGTTGCAATCTTTAGTGAGCTGTTTCTTTGTGTATTTAATACACAAAACAACACGTAAAGGAGGAAGTTAATTGGACAGCAATGAAACAAGTTACATGACGCTATTATATCTGTGGCTTGGATCTAAAAGAGCCAATGTCAAAATCTTTGCATTTGAGAAAACTGCAGTTGAAGTTTTTGCCAAAAATACTTTTATTTGTAGTTTCATTTTAATGCAGGCTGTACTCACCAAATTTTGCACAGAGGATAAGATATTTGAACAGAATAAGACTGTGTTTTTATTTTTCTTCTGGATTTAAAAATTTCAAAAAAAAAGACGACATTGCCTAAATTTTTTTATTTGTATTTATTTTCTTTTGAGGCAACTATTTTCGATGGGAAATAAGCCACAATTTTACCAAAAAAAATGATTTTATTAACGTTTCGAAGCCCAAATCGGGTCTCGTTGTCAAAATATAAAATACTATTGGATGTTCAAATGGCATGTCAAAAATTATTCAATATGGCGGCTGTGGCACAGCTGTAGTTAGATTATTTATGGTTGTTGCGTTTTAAAATTTGTGTGAAAAGAAACAACAAACAAAAGCTAGTTAATAGTTTTACTGCCTTTTTAAATAGTTTTCATATACCTATATTTTTGGACTTTTGGACTATTTTGGACAAGGAAAACTCATTCTAATTTGGTAAGTAGTTTTTATTATAATCATATTGTAATTATACATTTGGATTAGGTTGAAATACATACATTTATTTTCTCAAGAATGCGGATTTTAGAGAGAAATCCCAAATTAGGTTCGATTTTTATTTTTAAATTATGATTTTTGGCGTAGATTTATTTATCTAGTAGGTATGTAATGCTTTGATTTACATACTTAATTTGATTATCAATAAAAGTTCTACCAATCTTCATCTAATATATTGTTTTCTTACTGTTTTGTTATATTTTTATATTTTCTTCCACAAAATTTAAACTACATAATTTAATTTTCAAAACAACTGTCAAACATTAAAACGTTCAGTTACCGTATTTTTCCACATGATATATAATGTGGGATTGGACGAGTGAGTCTACGCTTCGATTACGAATCAAAGCGCCACGAAATTCACGAGTTCAATTTCCGATGCAAGTTTAATTTTTTTATTTTTTTATGCATGTTATGATTGTAAGTATATTTGTTATATAATTTTTTTTTTTCAGAAAATGCGTATTTAAAATTTTTGCCAACAATTATTATCGTTCAGAAATCATTTTTTCTTTGTGGCATTTTTCAATGTGTTTGTGTGCGTTTTATTCTTTTATTTTTTTAAATTTTTGGTATTGTCTTAAAAATCAGATAAAATGTAGTAGAAGTATAACTTCTTACGTGCGTACAAAGTGCACACACATTCTTGTTTTACTTAGCAACAACATTTATGTTTATTTTAGTAGAATTTTGTATTTTGACAACGAAACCCGATTTGTGCTTCGAAACCTTAATAAAATCATTTTTTTTTTTGGTAAAATTGTGCCTTAGGTATTTCCCATCGAAAATAGTTGATAATAAAAATGCCACAAAGAAATAGCTTCAGAACAACATTCTTTTGAGACATTGGCCATTATAACTAGAACGATAATAAACATATTGGCTTTATACTAATAGTTTATTATGTAGCAACAATTGTATACAAAAATGACAGAAATAAAAAATATTAATAAGAAGATACAAAAAATGGTAGTAAAAGATACATGAAAGTATCATTATTAGTATGATAGTATTATTATCGTTCAGAAATCATTTTTTTTGTGGCATTTTTCAATGTGTTTGTGTGCGTTTTATTCTTTTATTTTTTTAAATTTTGGTATTGTCTTAAAAATCAGATAAAATGTAGTAGAAGTATAACTTCTTACGTGCGTACAAAGTGCACACACATTCTTGTTTTACTTAGCAACAACATTTATGTTTATTTTAGTAGAATTTTGTATTTTGACAACGAAACCCGATTTGGGCTTCGAAACCTTAATAAAATCATTTTTTTTGGTAAAATTGTGCCTTAGGTATTTCCCATCGAAAATAGTTGATAATAAAAATGCCACAAAGAAATAGCTTCAGAACAACATTCTTTTGAGACATTGGCCATTATAACTAGAACGATAATAAACATAGTGGCTTTATACTAATAGTTTATTATGTAGCAACAATTGTATACAAAAATGACAGAAATAAAAAATATTAATAGGAAGATACAAAAAATGGTAGTAAAAGATACATGAAAGTAAAATTATTATTATTAAATTAATGGGAAACTTTCCTTATCGTGAAAAATCACATTCTTCCTCCGGAGCTTCATCTGGAAAGTATTCCAGTATATTATTCTTTGCAATTATATGTGTTAGTCTGCTTTAGTTTCCTTCATTATGTCTCAACCGTTGGAACTTTTCCTGTTCTTCTATAGAATTTGCTATCAACTGGTTTTTTCCAGAGCTTGATATCTGGTAAAACTCAGTTTTTTCGCGTCTCTTGAGTAAATTTTTCAAATCACTTGTTCCAACATGTGCAGTGTGCCTTTAATTGCTTAGCTGGTATTGTTTTTCCCGAAACCTATTTATACTCTTTACCTTCTGATTTTAGTGATTTTCCCATTTTCCGTGTCCAATTGGGAGGACTGCGCTTTCATTTGCTTGTAATTTCTTCTTTGTCTTGTTTTCTTCTTCCTCTGTTACTATCTACTACAGTTGTATTGTCAATAACTTCAAACTACTCGACTACATATTCGTCATCTGTGGTTACATATTCATCATCACTATCTTCAAACGGTTCTGGATCGCTAGAATCTGTATTTTCTGTGAGTGAATTATTTCTGACTGATGCTGATTCTGTATGACTTGCCATTACTGTAACCTACCTAATACCCAATTTTTCTTCTCCTTAAATGAATATCTATTTTAGAAATTCCAAAACTTACTGACAGCACCGATACTGCTGATGTCACAGTTGTAGATATGTGTCAATCGAAGCTAGAAGCGCCAATGTATACATTGGCCCACTATGAATATTCCACTTAATAATAATGTCAGTCGTTGATAAAAGGGCCAATGTATGTAATGGTTCACTGGATATTCCGCTAAATAACAATATCACTACTCAATAAAAGGGCCAATGTCAAGTTTGGCCCTTTTAACCGAAACTGATGTGAATTATTTCATTATGACATTGGCCACCATTACACTAATATTACGGCTTTCTGGTTGAATTTGACATTGGCCGTTTTAGCATTATGTATCAAACGATGTTTAATGCACTGGTTTACTCAAAACAGCAAAAAATTGACATTGGCCCTTTTACCTCCAATCCACAGATATCTTTATAAAGGAAAAAATATGGAGGGGGAGGAGCAACGATATTATAACGATGTACATACAACAATAAAGTCGAAATAACTTACTCGAAATATTGTACGAACATAATATTATAATGAGAATCAATGATTACGATGACCAAAACAATCATTTAATTTTGTCAAGAAATGTAAGAAGTAGAATAAACCAAAGCAATATTGAAAGATAGGGCAATAAATAAGTGGAAATGAAGAGAATAAGCGAAGTTACGATCAAAATGCGGGATGAGGTAAAAAACCGTAGGATTTCCATACATAAAAAAATAAAAAAACTTACCATTTACACACCATTCTAGGTATTTGTTTTCTTGTAGTCCGTCATAGGTAATGCCATTGAACTTTTGAACATTTTCTCTAATTTCTTCTCTTAACCTATTTTGTATATTTTCATTTAAAGAAAGTTCGTACAGAGTAAAAGCAAGTAGCGTATTCAAAGCATCTTTACCAGCTATTAAAAAAAATATTGCACTTGAGGTGGACATTTCCAAATCTGTAAGTTAAATAATGTTAAACTCATAAAAATAAGAGTATATATTGTTTAAACGTATCTTTAAATACCCAAAAAAAGTTTATAAATAAATGTTCTATTTTGATTAACATTCTGCAAATGTGAATAGATAATGGTAGGGGAGCCCAACCGGGGATTTTTGCAGTTACTTGAGCGCGTCAGATTATCATATGGGGAGAAACCTGGTACCCTGCAGATGTACCAATATTGGCTCTTAACACAGGGAAGTTCGTTAAGGGGGGCCCGAAAAAAAAACTATTTTTAAAAATACTCGAAATTGTCAGAATTTTTAATTAAGATTAAAAATAGTTTACGAACAAATTTAATAGAATAGAATAGATATATGTTTTATTGTCATGAAAAATTTAGCAATTCTATAGACAAAGCTTACAATAATCATAAATAAAAACCATAACAAATACAATTGACTAAAATTATATAAATCGTCAATTTAAATAAAACATAATAAAGTGAAATAAACATCAGTAACAATCTATTGCAAAATTAAAAAAAAATTGCAAATTGCGTAATCTACCTTAAGAAATTGAATAAGTTAAGCTGCTGCATATGTCACTCAAATATATGTAGATTAAGATTCTACTTATAGGTAAAGAAACTCTGCTATTGAATATGGTCTTTCAGATAAATAGGCTTTTGTCATTTTACGGAACTTGGGGAAAGATGTGGCAGATTTAAGTTGTAGAGGGAGATGGTTGTATAGTTTTTTTGCAGAATATAGTATTTATAGATTTCTTTACTAACTCATTGGACGGGATCGATAAATAGATATCAAATTTTTACAAATTAAACAAACAGTTTCTAAAATATATAAAGAAGAGAGTGTTAGAATCCTGTGATCTTCGAAGTAGCTTCTGCAATGTGTTGTTCTTCTGAGGCCAAACAGATATTATATTTTTAGTAGACAGAATTATAAAGACATTAAAACTCTATTAGTACAACTACCCAAAACCAGCATCAATAATTATAATAAAAACACTGTAAAATTAGTAGGCGAGCGGCACACCCCTAATTTGATGCTTAGAAAAAGAAAAAGCGACCATGATAGGTGAATGGCACATTTTGGTCAATCTTTATGTTTTCGAGGTCGCTGAATCCGAATATGAAGTATATTTTTATCTAGAATTGGTGAAACATGTAAAATTTTAAGCAATAATGCGAAAAATCAATTTTGATGATTTTTCAAATTTAACTCGCTGTATGTTTGGTTGCTGGAAATATTTCCTTGTCAAAATCTTAGTTTATCATCTTTGCAGTACCTATTTAGATAAAAACGAAATCTGTCCGAAATGTTTAAAAAAATTAAAAGAGGAGTTGTTAATTTTTAAACTTTTTGTTATCAAATTTAGTTAGTGTCATGTTTAGTTAAAAAAGTTGAGTGACAAACTTTTCAGTTTATAATTTTAACCAACAAAGCATTAAAACCTAAGTCATAAAGAAGTTTTCTGGAAAATTTTAAGTCCAAATATGCAATAGGAAAAAAGTTATGTGACTTCATAGACGAGTGGCACTCCAAAAAAAAAACGTTTATTTCTCGAGATACTAACCACGGTCTGGTGAATGGCTAATTTTGGTCATACTTTATGTTTTTTATGGTCATTTATGGAAACATCGTAAAATCGCAATTTTACCCTAAAAATAAAAAAAAAATTAAATCACGTTTTTTGCGTTTAACTCGCTAGAACTCTGTTCCATTTTATTATATTTTTCTGAAATTTTTGTAGTATATATTTGTCACCTTTTTGAAGATACCCAAGTAGCAATTTTACGACCTGCAACCAATTTTGTCCTAATGGGACGTTAAATTTAAGGACAAAATTGGTTCACAATAAGCCTTAACCAAGGACAACGTCTGTTTTTCCTATGGACCAACGTTGCTGCTAATAAGTAATATAATCTGATGACCAACCGACATCGGGAATAACGACGTCAATTATTAGGATAAAGTTTGACGTTAAGCTGACGTCGGTCTTAAGCTATCTGTAGTATAAGTGCAATTAAGTGGTATACATCAACGACTACTCAACGTCGGGAATTACAACGTATTTTTTAGGATAGATGCCAACGTTCAGAGGACGTTGGTGTTTTATCGAGTATGGTAGACGTATTTTTCGGGAAGACGACAACGACAATCCAACGTTGAGAATACCAACGTTAATTATTAGGTTAAGGTTTAACGTTAAGCTGACGTCGGGTATAACCTCTATACTACAATGTAATTTACTGGAAGACATTTAACGACTGATCAACGTCGGGGATGCGTGTACTTACGGGAAGGTGAGAACGACAATACAACGTAGGTAATAACAACGTAGTACTTACGTAAAGTTGTATACGTTAACCTGACGTCAAATTTTTTTTATAAGATACCTGTAATTTACTAAAAAACGTCGACGACTATCCAACGTCGTAAAGTAAATTTTCGACAATTGGTTGTTTAGTTTCCACCAGATTAAGGCGTGTTCACGACGACGACCGGTCGTCGGGAGTCTGTCGTCAAGACCAGGTTGTTTGCGCTTACTTTAGGACGTATTAGGTATACCAATAGGTAAATTCGAGGTGTGCAAGGTAAAAATAGGTTATACTAAAGGTCGGCAGGGGGTGTCCTTTTCCAAATCAGTTAAAATGTTGTGCAATTTAGGTCGCGAGTCAAATCCGCCATTAATGAAAGATCGCCATGGTTCAGCCATTTTTTGAAATATAATGTTTGGCAATTTTTTTGCTAGATTTTAATGAATATTTGATTTTAATTAACGAATTTTGTTTATATATAAATCAAGGATAATTTTGTATGGGTCTAGACATAATAATATGTTTTTTTAATTACGATGGTTATTTCTATTTATACCGTTTTGTTCGATTTAACCTGTAAATTTCTGAGGCGCTTTCAGTTTTTAGCAATTTTTATACCTAGTTTAACAGTACACTTCCTTGCGTTTGTAAGTTTTCGACCGCATTATGCAATGAGGCAGATTATTAATAAAAACAAGTCACTTAGGTCTATTATACAAGTCACTTAGGTTATATTCTGAATAGAGTAGGAACCTACTTAAATAAGTATCAACAGGCCGTCATGCATCTTAGTTTCTGATGATTTAATATCCTCCAAGATTATTAACCTATTTGGTGAAAATAAAGTGTGTCGGCCGTACTTCTGTGGTAGAGAATTTTATACTATTACTTTACAAGACCACAGTCCTAAAAACTAACGTAATTTGACGATAAAATATCTCGAGCTGAGAAGTCGAGAGAGGGACGTCGAGGCAACCCGTATTTCTATTCCTCACTTAGGTGCAAATAGCGGTTTTCTGACCGTCGTCGCGTATTAACGTTGGGGCATTTAATCCAACGTTAAGACGTCGTAATATTACGTCCAATTGCTTCTTGGGTAATGGAACCTGTTTCAATCTTTTAGTCGTATTATAACAAAAGTTATGAATTTTTTAAAGTAAACGGTGATGATTCCTGAATTGCAAAGTTTAATCGCAAAAGTTGAGTGACAAAATTTGAAATTTAGCTTTTTAATCAAGTTTCTATTAAAACATAGAGTACAAAAAATAAAACTTTGTATAGAAAAAAATGATACAACTTTTAATTTTAAGAAAAACGTGATTTCATTTTTTTTATTTTTAGGCTAAGATTGCAATTTTGACAATATTGCCCCACTTAAAATTCAAAATAAACCTCATTTTCGTTTTTAACACCATCAAAAACATAAACTATAACCAAAATTAGTCATTCACCACACCGTGGTCAGTATCTCGAGAAATAAGCATTTTTCTGGGGAAGTGTCACTCGTCTATAAAGTCACATAACTTTTTTCCTATTGCATATTTTGACTTGAAATTTCCCAGAAAACTTCTTTATGGCATGTTTTAATGCTGTTTTAGTTAAAATTATAAACTAAAAAGTTTTTCACCCAACTTTTGTAAGTAAACATGAAATGAAACTAATGAAATCTGACGACAAAATGTTTAAAAATTCACCACTCCTCTTATAATTCTTCTAAAGATCTTGGACAAATCCC
The DNA here is from genome assembly GCF_917563875.1 of Diabrotica virgifera virgifera. Classification (NCBI taxonomy): domain Eukaryota; kingdom Metazoa; phylum Arthropoda; class Insecta; order Coleoptera; family Chrysomelidae; genus Diabrotica; species Diabrotica virgifera. Next base: position 40,182,191 of record NC_065450.1, on the reverse strand, counting down.
ATTGCTATATAAATACTTCCAAAATAATACAGGAAAATTTTCAAAAGGAAATATTTACAGAAAATAAAGATACAGTAAGTTAAATTTAAAAAATCATCTAATAGATTTTTCCCTTTTTTGCATAAAATTTTATTTTTGAACATTTTCCTCCAATTTTATACAAAAATAAATTTCATATTGGGATTCAGCGACCACGAAAACATAAAGAATGATCAAAATTCGCCATTCACCTGAAAGTTGATTTTCGTGGTCGATATAACATCATTTTAGGGGTTGCTGCCGCTCGCCTATAGTATTTAAGTAAAATTAGGTATACCGTTTTGGTCTTATTACATAAATAGCAAAAAAACTTACCCATGGCATCTTTCTTTCCATTTTGTTTGTCTCTCACAGCTCTATTGGCAAAGTCAACATAATTCTGTGGTTTGCCATCATATTCCTGTCTAGCTGCCATTCCTTTTTTAAAGATATCTCCAAAAAATCTAAGTGTATTATCAGATATGAAATTAAGCTTTAAATTAGTGACCCACGCTGGTTTAATAAAGAAAAGATTTTGAATAATGGAATTTCTGAAACTAAACTCATTGGTTTGTTTCACCAGTTTTCCCAATAGAGGGGGATTTTCTGCAAAACAATCAAGATTAGCTCCAAAGAACCATTTAAAAATGAACTCAGTCGTGAAAAGTTCGCCAATATGTCCTCCATCTATTACATCTTTATGATTCTGTAAAAATCCAGTCATTGATTTACAGACTTCACTTAAGTCATTGTGCATGGTCTTTAACATCACAGTAGTAAACAGTGGGGTAAGTTTCGTTCTCATTTTTTTCCAGAACGGAAACTTCAGGAAAAATACTGAGTGCTCCATGAGAGGATGGGTAGGAGTTGCAGGTCTTCTATTGGCGAAAATAACAGCGTCTTTTATTAGAACATCTTTAATAAGTTTAGGATCTTTTAAAACTAACAATGGTTCATCGAAGATGAATATTCCAAAGTATGGTGCGTCTATTTTGTCATATAGCTTTTTTATCTGCTCATGAATTGTTGTTTTTAAAGTGAATACTTCATAGAAGTTACCAAAAAATAGAGTAGGTTTTGCGAATGGGATGTTTCTTTTTTTCCAAAAGTCTGCATTCCGTGTAAGATATTTATATATCAGGACGACAAAAAAAATTAGGAATATTATACTATCTATTACCCATGATGAAGTTAGCAGCATCTAAAATATGAAAATACACGTTTAACAATCTTAATAACCATAATTAGATACTAGTCTAGCATAGGTACACGAAAAGTTGTTATATACATTATACAATAATCACAAAATGTATCGTATAATTTGTGAAACAGAAAAAAAGTTTGAAAATAATGTTTAATTTTTAACAGAATGTTATAATACTCGTCTATTGTCTCCTTTAGGTGTCTGTGCACTATGTCTGCTTGAGTTTTCAAAGAGGAGGTGCGTTCTTTCAAAAAATGAGTAATAGGTATAACATATTGCTGATGTTGGGGGAATCCAATACTGCAGCGTTTCAAGAGCTTTAAGAAGGTATACAGAAAGTTAAGGATATATAGGAAGACCAGTTCCAGGACTTCCCAAGTGCACGAACCCCACACATTAACGTTAATTACATCTGCAGACTTTGCGTAAACAATCAAATATAGTCTAAGAGCTAGAGCCGAAAAATCATCTTCATAAGTAATATGGAGTTTGGCATGTGAGATGTGTCTATTGTTTATTGATAATTATTATGAGCCCTTTCAGGCTGAAACCTCAGTGGATACAGGAAGTAGCAATAAGGGATGACAGGGGAAAGTTAGTGCAGTTATTAACTGTTTTCACCTCCTATTTTGTTAACCCAGATATGCCTAAAACTTACCTTTAAATATTTTTTAATATTTTTCTTCAAATTTACGTGTTATGCAAGGTAGGTAACAAAAACATATTTGTCGTTAAAACAAAATATTTATGTAAAATAAGTAACAAAAATGCTGCATAAAATATGGTACACCAGGCATATAACCTAGTAGGTTTATTATTCTAACCTATTAGGTTTAGGTATATTTTACAACAAAACATTTGAAATTTAAGCATATGTTGCATTTTGAACACCTTACCTATGAAATATTATGACACAAGTCATACTATCGAGTTCTTTTCCTGTGGAATCACCAAATGGTCAGGTCGATCATAGCAAATTTAGACGTTTTCATTGGCGGATGGACGACCTTATCTAAATTAGCGTCTTCTAAATTATATCTGATCCAATGTTGTAAGTAAGGGCAACTGTCACAGCTTTAAGTCGATTTCTAGGATCCCTTTCACGTTGCCAAAACATTCTCCTTCAAGGAATGTTTATATAACCACTCAATAGTAGAGTTCCCAGAGAAGCTTTGACCTCATACTCCCGAACTTCTTCTTGGCTATTCTTCTGTGAAGCATATCGATTATTTGCTAACGGTATAAGCTTTAGTATAATTTACTTATCAAAGAAAAGAGAAAAACATTCAGCGGAACGCTTAGAATCATATTTTGGAAGTTCCTTTTTCATCAATACATTGACCTTCTCTCTACATGTTCTCTTTTACCTAGTGATATGTATTTTTTCTTTCATCCCTTTACCTGTCCACTTACCTCTAGCTTTGTGAATGGAATGTTTTATTGAGAATCGGGTAACAATATGCCTTCGTCATCATTTTGCACATATATTTGAGAACGACGTTATAATTGCGAGCCAGGTAAATTATCCATTGCCTTTATATCTCTATCATCAGTCTTCGTCTGTTAGGATATCACATTCATTTACTGGAGACTCCAAAGCAATACTGTCTACAATTGCTAGTAAATGTTCATGATTCTTAACCATACCAAGCGCATCCTCTAGTTAAAAGCCCCAAATAATAGATAATATGGTATTTTCCTGGCGTACAATATTTTGTACACCAAAATGAAATAGCCCAACGCATATTGTAGAATAAAAATTTAATCAATTTCCAAATCTAAATAGAAACATATACGTGTTCTCTACCGGTATGTACAAAAATATATATATTTTCTGCATAAATATAACAAATATTTAATTATTTAGTAAATCGTTTTCCAAATTCAGCCGTATTATAAAACGTATAATCTTTATCAAAAAATTATCGCCAGATATCACAATGTGAGCAATTCACAACTACACCTTATGGTTGGTAAAACTTACTGAAAGTATTAAAGCTGTTACCAAGACAAAGAATGTGCATATATGTACAAGTCAAAACATGTTTATGGTGTACAATTTATTGTACGTCAGGCACATCTGGGTTAAAGCTCCATCGATTTGCATGAAAATTTGTGACTAGTTGGAGCATATCTCAAGAAACAAAACTGCCTTGGTGCAAACTTGCACTTTTGCCCTGGGGGTGGATACCACCCCGTCTCGGTGGTGAAAACTATTTTATTAAAAATAACCCCACAAATCGATATAGGGACAAATTTTAAGTAAATTTTGTTATATCATGTTATTAAAATAAATCAATACTTTCGAGTGATTAAAGATCAAAAATTTCAATTTTTCGCGAGAAAAAAATGCATGGTGTAAAGTGGTCTGAATGAATTAAAAGTGAGTTATAGGTGATTGAATGTATATTTTTTCGGCTAGTACTCAAATCTAAGTATTCAAGCTTAAATAACGGGAAAACGATACATTTAAGAAAATATATTTACTAAACACTTGTCAAAGTACTCAGAAATATGTACCAAATAAGCTCCCGAAGTAATTGATACCATTAAACATTATGATACAAACATTTTTCAGAGTTTAGGCTCCAAAAATTTGGAGCTTATTTATTACATTATTTATATAAATGTTTTAAGACGTTTATGTAAAATTTAGCAAAAATGTGTTCGAATATGTCAAATGTACCCATTATTGGACACCCCCAGTCTCTAGACATATTCAGTTTATATTGATAAAAAAAATTCAACTAAATATCGAAATAATATAAAAATAATATTTTATTAACATACAATTAATTAATATGATCTTTTTATCATTCGTTACTTCACGCATGTGCTCTTAAATAGACGCTATTGTATAGGTACCTGCTACTGTAATTTCGGAGTCGGCGTTTTTATTGAATATAAACCAAGAAATATAACTGTTTTCAACATGGCAACATAATACACTTTGCGCGCTTAAAATAAATTGTACAAATATTGACACAGATACTGCTGTGAAATTAATTAGTGAAAAACATTGAAAAATGCAAAAGAAAAATTAAATATTATTAAAAATTAAAATTAAAATGTAATTATTAAATTATAATTCTAACTTCATTCCCGAAATTCCTTTGAAAATTATTCTGTTAACTAATTTCAAAATAAATATAAATATATGTAAATAGCGTATGTTTTAATTTTCACTTTTTCCTACAAAATTCGAAAGGGTTCTCTTATTTTCATCATCACTTGCTTAGCTTTGACGTTATCAATTTCATCTGGAGCTCACTTGATAGGTATTCTTGAGAACTTTGACAATTGTTTAGTAAGTAGGTATATTTTATAAATTGCATCTTTTTTCCCGTTATTTAAGCTTGAATACTCTTACTTAGATTTGAGTACTAGCCGAAAAAAATATATATTCAATCAACTATAACTCACTTTTAATTAATTCAAAAAGGTCTTTCACGTAAAGAATCTATTCGATCTTTTATTATCTGCCATTTTGGTAATCATAACTATTTTGTTAAAACTTACGGTTTTTGAATTATTTATGGAAACCCACTTTACACCATGCATTTGTTTCACGAAAAATTCAAATCCTTTTGATCTTTAATAACTCAAAAAGTATTGATTTATTTTAGTAACTTAATAGCGGTTACGCGGTTTTTAAGCTAGGTTACCGCTAATTTGCGGTTACGTGGAAGAGCGCTTCTTAGCTGGTGTTTCTAGGAACATCATCTAAGAGCGAACGTCGCCATTTGCTTTATTATAATTATTACTGTTTGTCTAGTTTGTATTTTTATTTTTTTTTGAAAAAAAGCAATAAAGTCATTATTATTATTATAATTATTATTATTAATATAACAAATTTTGCTTAACATTTGCCCTCTATCGACTTGTGGGGTTATTTTTAATAAAATAGTTTTCACCCCTGAAAAGGGGGGTATCGACCCCCAGGGTAAAAGTGCAAGTTAGCACCAAATCAGTTTTGTTTCTTGAGGTATGCTCTAACTAGTCACCAACTATAATGTAAATCGATGCAGGTTTAACAAAATAGGAGGTGAAAAATAACTGCACTAACTTTCCCCTTTAATCCCTTATTGCTACTTTCTGTATCCACTGAGGTGTCAGCCTGAAAGGGGTCATAATTGTCAATATAGAATGGACACATTTCACAGGAAAAACTCCATATTACTTATGACGATGATTTTTCGGCTCTAGCTCTCCGTCTAATATTACAGCTAATAGTAATATACATCTGCGAAATGATCTTTTCTCAGCCTGTAATGTTCAAATAAGTGCCAATTCGGTTAGAAATAAATTAAGGCAATTTGAAATCAGAGCCAGAATGCCTGCTACTTCTCCACTGTTAACGAGGGCACATCGGCGTATGGCACGTTTAAGTTTTGCACCAGGACATGTCGATTGGGATGCCTATTAATGACTGGGCTAATATCCTTTTTATTAATGAGTCAAGATGCACTTTGTAGATCCGACTGTCGACAGTGCAAAGGATCTGTCAGATCCACAAAGTGCAAAAGACGTAGAAGATAACGAAGACAAAGTTAATGAAGATGGACAGAGCTAAAAAAAATAAATACATACTCTCACAATATTGGTGGGCTTGTTGCCGATAGTTGACGGTGTTGAAAAGTTACTTGCCGATAAGTTTATATATCTGAATAGTATTGTCATCACAAACGAAGGGAACTGTGTACAGAAAAGATGAAGTTTAAGATGAACAGAGAAGTTATGTCCAAGTTCATCAAAATATGGAATAACGGGAACATAAAAAACCTCTATTTCATACGAACATTGTATTAATAAAACAACAGAGATTATACTTTTACATTATTTTTGCCGTTACTCGAGCGCGTCAGATTATCATATGGGGAGAAAGCCGGTACAATGCAGATGTACCTCTACCATATATTGCCTCTTAACATAGGGAAGTTCGTTTAGGGGGGGCCGAAAAAAAATATATCCTTTTAGCATGGTATAACTAGACCCAAACCCAGACATCCAAAGTGAAAGTTATCCTCCAACACCAAATTGTTCTATATGGTCCACATTATGTTCAGAAAAAAGTCACACCATTTTGTGTGTCGGGTTTGGGGGGGGGGGAGGGGGGAGAAATCGGTAAATTCTTATTTTTTTAAGTTTTTCGTCAATATTTCTAAAACTATGCAGTTTAGCATGAACAAACTTCTGTACAAAATATTTTACATAAAATTTGAAATAAAAAAGGTCCTATGCATAATCCTTCTAAAATGAACATTTCCAAAGTTACGGAGATAGTATATTATAATTGGTCCAAAAAAGGCCTAACACAGACGTCCAAAGTAAAGGTTTTCCTCCAACACAAAATTGTTCTATATAGTCCACATATTGTTCAGTAAAAAGTTAGACCAATTTGAGCGTCCGGTATGGGGGGGGGGGAGATGGGGAAGAAATCGGTAAATTAGTAGTTGTTTTAGGTTTTTCGTCAATATTTCTAAAACTGTGCTTTAGCGTAAATTATATTCTATACTTAAATTTTCTACATAAAATTTAAAACAAAAAAGGTCTAACCATAATTGTTATACAATCAACGGTTCCAGAGTTACGGAGGGTGAAAATGGAGGTTTTCGATACTTTCTATATTTTTGGGCAATCTATAATATTATTACTGATGAAAGAAATTTTTTTGTAAATAAAATTTGCTATTTCAGTGGCAAATGGTATGTTAGTGATAAGCCCTTGACGAAACGTCAACCTGGCCACCCAAAATCATCATCAATTTTCCAAATAATATAAAAAGCATCGAAAACCTCCAATTTTCACCCTCCGTAACTCTGGAACCGTTGATTTTATAACGATTATGTATAGGAGCTTTTTTGTTTTAAATTTTTTGTAGAACATTTTTATATAAAACATTGTTTACGCTAAAGCACAGTTTCAGAACTATTGACGAAAAACTTAAAAAAAACTACTAATTTACCGACTTCTCTCCCATCCCCCCTCTCTCCCATCTCCCCCCCAAACCGGACGCTCAAAATGATGTAACTTTTTACTGAACAATATGTGGACCATATAGAACAATTTGGTGTTGAAGGAAAACTTTTACTTTGGATGTCTGGGTTAGGCGTTTTTTTGGACCAATTACACTATACTACATCCGTAACTTTGGAACCGTTCATTTTAGAAGGATTATGCATAGGACCTTTTTTATTTCAAATTTAATGTAGAACATTTTTGTATAGAAAGTGGTTCATACTAAACCGCATAGTATTAGAAATATTGACGACAAACGTAAAAAACTACGAATTTACGGATTTCTCCCCCCTCCCCACCACCAAACCCGACGCTCAAAATGGTGTGACTTTTTTCTGAACAATATGTAGACCATATAGAACAATTTGGTGTTGAAGAATAACTTTCACTTTGGATGTCTGGGTTATGCCATTATTTGAATCAATTTTATCATACTATTTAAAATACTCGGAGTTGTCAGATTAAAATAATGTAAGTAAGTACATTAGGTCTAAACTTTGATGCATGGGAAGACTGGAACAGGGAAGTTTTCTTCTGGAACAGGTTAAAAATTTGGAACGTCAGACTACGAAATCGTCCCATGTATTTTGTCGGACAGAACTTCCAATTGATTTGTTACCATTTCATTAAACTCTCATGCAAAAGTCAGACTGGTATTTATAACCAACTGGCCATTTAAAAAGTGTAACACGAAGAACATGTCATAATGACGGGAATCATGTTGGTTAGTAACAGCAGTCTGATTTTTGTATGAGAGTTTAAGGAAAGGGTAACAAATCAATTGGATGTTCTGTCCGACAAAACACATGGGACGTTTTCGTAATCTGACGTTCCAGATTTTTAAACTGTTTCTCAATTAAAACTTTCCCTGTTCCAGTGTTCCGGTAAATTAAAGTTTGTCCGACTAGACACCGTTAAGCTATCAACAAATTTTCAGCTTGCTATTAATCAACTTTTTTGGTACGCGGGATCCAGGCCTATTAGGATTATTATCAAAAATTATTAGTCATGCAGTGTCATTATTACCGGCGAGATTTTTTAGGTATAGTTAATTTCATATCATCATCATTCTCTTTGCCTTATCCCTATGCGGGGTCGGCTTTCCTAATTAAATTTCTACACACAATTCTATCTTGGGTCATATCAATGTCAATCCCCTTTACCAACATGTCCTGCCTTATCGTCTCCCCTCAGGTCTACTTTGGTCTTCCTCTCCTACTCCTTCCAGGAATCTGCACTTCAGATATTCTTCGTATTGGGTGATTAACGTCTCGTCGTTGAACATGACCAAACCATCTTAACCTATGTTCTCTCATTTTGGCATCAATTGGTGCCACACCTAGACTTCCCCTAATATACTCATTTCTAATTTTATCCTTCTTTGTCACTCCTCTCATCCATCTAAGCATTCTCATTTCCGCCACATGCATTCGTTGTTCCTCTTTCTTCTTCACTGCCCAACATTCAGTTCCGTAGATCATAGCCGGTCTTATGGCTGTTTTATAGAATTTTCCCTTCAGCTTCATTGAAATTTTTCTGTCACACAACACACCACTCGCTTCTTTTCACTTCATCCATCCAGCCCTAATTCTACTGCATGCATCTCCATCTATTTCTCCATTACTCTGTAATACCGATCACAGGTACTTAAAACTATTGCTTTCTACAATCAGTTCACCCTCCAAAGATACCATTTTATTTGTAATAACTCCATCTTTAAATGAACATTCCAAATACTCTGTTTTTGTCCTACTAAATTTTAAACCTTTTTCCTCCAGAGCTTGCCTCCTCTATTCCAGTTTTTGTTTTAAGTCTCTTTCACTGTTTCCTACTAACATGACATTATCAGCATACATTAAGCACCGTGGAATGTTACCCTGTAGTTTCGCTGTTATCTGGTCCAAAATTAATGAGAATAAATACGGACTAAGCACAGAACCTTGGTGAAATTTATCAGTCTCCCCCACACCTGTCCTAACACTAGTCGTTACTCCCTCATACACATCCCTCACAATCTTTACATATTCACCAGGGACTTCGTTTTTATTGAGTAACCACCACAGAATCTCTCGCGGAACTCTATCATATTATGCTTTCTCAAGATCAATAAATACCATATGAGCGTTTGTTTCTTTACTCCTGTATTTTTCCATCAACTGCCTTATAATGAAAAGTGCATGTTTTTGATGTGCTCTGCATAAAGCCAAATTGATTCTCGGATATTTCGGTCTCTTCACGTATCCGTCTATCAATTGCTCTTTCCCATATTTTTATGGTGTGGCTAAGCAGTTTTAGAGCCCTGTGGTTTGTACATTGTTGTATATCTCTTTCCCATATTTTTAGGCTGTGGCTAAGCAGTTTTATGGCCTTGTAGTTTGTACATTGTTGTATATCTCCCGTATATCTCCCTTGTTTTTGTAAACAGAAACCAGTATACTGCTTCTTCATTCGTCTGGCATTTGTCCAACTTCCATAATTCTATTAAATAGACCTGCTAGCCACCTTGTTCCTTCTCTCCCAATGCTCTCCATACTTCCCCAGGAATATCATCTGGTCCTACCGCTTTTCCTTTCTTTATTTTTTGAAGCGCTTGAGCCACTTCCTCGTTTGTTATTTTGGTGACCATTGCTGCTACTGTCTCCGTTGACTCTATAGTCTGTCTGTCAAATTCTTCATTTAATAAGCTGTCAAAGTACTTTCTCCATCTCTTTTTGACATCCCTTTCGTGAACTAGTATTTTATTATTTTTATCTCGGATACATCTAATCTGATTAAAATTTTTTGATTTCTTTGCTCTCTGTTTGGCTATTTTATATATCTTCGTTTCGCCTTCCCTGTTATCAATTAGATCGTATAGGTTTAAATACGCTTGTGCTTTGGATTTTGCTATTGCTACTTTCGCTTCCTTTTTCGCCACCATATAATTTTTAAGATCTGTGTCGGATCTGGTTTCTTGCCACTTTTTATATAATTTTCTCTTCGCTTTTATTTTTCCTTGTACTTCGTTTGACCACCACCAAGTCTCTTTATCCTCAAACTTTTTTCCTGGCGTTTTGCCAAGTATTTCAATAGCAGTATCTCTAATACTACTGGCCATTTTTCTCCAAATTGTATTAGGGCTTCCTTTCATGTTACAACATATTTTTTCTACTCTTCTTCTCCTGAATAGATCTTTTTTCTCATCTTTTAGCAGCCACCACTTGATTTTTTGTGGTCGTCTCCGATATTTTTGTTTAGTTTCGCTTTTTACTTTGATGTCCAGAACAAGCAGCTTATGTTGTTGGCTTACTGTCTCACTGACTATTACCTTGCAGTCCTTGCATTCACGAATGTTTTCTTTCCTTATCATGAAGTAGTCTATTTAGGATTGATGTTGTCCACTTGTGTAGGTAATAAGTTGAGTTTCTCTATTTTAAAAAAATGTGTTAACAATCGCCATATCCAGTGCTGTTGCTAATTCAAGCATTTCATCTCCAGCTTCATTTCTAGCTCCAAAGCCTAATACTGCTTCGTATCCTGCCTTGGCTTGGCCCACATGTGCATTGAAATCACCTCCTATGCTGACTTTCTCTAACTTTCTCTCTAACTTTCTCCTCTGACGAAATATCACTCAGGACGTCTCCTAATTGGTCGTAGAAAGCTCTTCTTTCATTCTCACCCAGACCTGTTTGAGGAGCATACACACAACATTCAATACCTCTTTATCAATTACAAATTTCACTGACATCATTCTATCACTCGTTCTTACAACTTCCACTACGTTATCTTCCATTTCACTATCAGCAATTATACCAACTCCATTTCTAGTGTTACTACTCCCTGCATACCACAATTTGTAACATTCACCTAGTTCTTTCGCCCTTTGACCTTTCCACCTAGTTTCTTCAATGCAAGCAATTTGAACTCTCCTTCGTTTGAGCGCATCCACTAACTTCAGACTATTACCTGTAAGACTACTAAGATTCCACGAACCTATCCTGATTTTTCTAACCTGCAATGGTGTTCCCCCTGAGATAGACCTCACCCGGAGATCCGAACGGAGGCTCATTTTACTTCCGGTATATTTTACCCCAGGAGATGCCATCATTTCAGTATAAGTTTTTATATCGTTGGAGAAGGTCGTTTCATTTTTATGGCCTGAAAAGATTTTGTTTGGATATTTGATGCCTGAGTGTCTTCTCTATCAGCACCATACCCTGCCCTACACGTTTAGCCAATACACCATCAATGCAACCAAAGTGCAGTATTACCCCACACCCGCCTGCATTTTTCTGTATAGGCCAGGATCCCTGCTGTAAGGACTGCCCTATAAGCCAATGTATTGTTGCCCGTATCCCGCCACTAGGAGGCAAGTACTTTATTCGGGATACAGTTAATTTCATATAATCAAATGAAATATCACGATGACTAGCAACTCAATGCTGGACGGCTAGATAGCTGTTAAATTCCCTACCATTGTAACAATTTCTGTATGGGAAAAGACCATTAGGTATCAGGATAAATAAGCATGAAACATACATTAACAACAGAGACATCAGCAAGTCACAGATGTGCAAACATGCCTGGGATAATAAGCATAGAGTACAATGAAAATATGCATCAATGGGGATTGAAAAAAAAATCAAAGAAGCAGTTCTCATCCTACTAAATGAGGAAAAATATGTAGCAAACCCATCAGCAGAATGTAGCATGCTTTTTACTTTTAATGTTCGGAATCTATTAGGCCTGGATCCCGCGTACCAAAAAAAGTTTATTAAAAGCAAGCTGAAAATTTGTTAATAGCTTAACGGTGTCTAGTCGGACAAACTTTGATATATGGGAACACTGGAACAGAGGAAGTTTTAATAGTGGAACAGGTTATCAAGTATCGAACGTCAGACTACGAAAACATCCTAGACAGGGCGCATCTGTAAAAGCATTAGTACATTTGGATGTTGAGAGGTGACTCATATTTTTTTGCAGAAATTGCTTGAAAATAATTCATATAATAATATTTGAGTTATCCTCCCATTCAAAAAGGTCCGGAACATTGTTTAAATAATCAAAATGTCAAAAAATTAAGGAAAAATTCGAGTTTTTTCTTGTTTTTTTGATTATAGCTTTAAAATTATTCATTTTTGAGAGAAGTTGTACCGATATAAAAATTGCATAATTAAATTTGCTACAATATAGGATTAACTGAAAGTTTTAAAAATTGTCAGTCTGGTTGCAAAATAGCAATAATTTCATATTTGCATTTTACGTTTTTCGACCATTTATGCTACACTTAGGACCTTCATATTTCACCCAGAAAAACTTTTATGACATAATAAAATAATACTGTAAATTCCATTAAGATCGGTTTTAAACAAATTTTGCAATCCAGCTTTCCCAAAAAAAATTCATTTTTCAAAATGTTGCAGCACTGAAAATAAAGCAGACAGCAAGTTGAGTTTTTTTGCATATAAAAGGATACCGTATCTTTCATGTGCAATTTGCAAAATTAAAATCGGTTAACTATCACGGCGTCAGAAATTTTTTTAATTAAACATTAATTTTTGATGCTACGCGCAGGACAACGAATACGTTCGCTCTGATTGGGCATTCCAATGACCTTTGATAATGATTGATAAATTTTAATTTTTAGTACATTTCGAAATAAATGACTAAAATTGTTTATTGCAAAATAAAAACACATACTCTGTCCTTTGAAATAACACTTTTTTTAGCAAAAACTTTATTTGTTCATATGTTCTAACTTAGAAAATATAAGTGTATTATTTTTAACCATATGCAATTGTTTAAACAATTTTTCACAAACAATGATCAAATTAGTTTGATTTTTGTGGAATTAAAATATAAACATACAACAAAATATAGAGTAAGAAAATAATATATTAGATAAATATTGGAAGAAATTTTGGTTGAAATCAACTTGTGTGAATCGAACACCGCTGTCCTGCGCGTAGCACCAAAAATTACTGTGTATTTAAAAACATTCCTGACGCCGTAGTAGTTAACCGATTTTAATTTTGTGAATTGCAAATGAAAGGTAAATTATCCTTCTATTTGTAAAAAAAATTAACTTGCTTACTGCTTTATTTTTAGTCCTGAAATATTTTGAAAAAATTAATTTTTTTGCGAAAGCTGGATTGCAAAATTGATTTTGCAAAATCCATTGCACCGATCCTAACTAAATTTACATTATTGTTTTATCATATCATAAAGTTTTTTTGGGTGAAATATGAAGGTCCTAAGTTTAGCAGAAATGGCTGAAAAACGTATAATGCGAATACTTGTTTTATATGTTTTTTTTTTTCGCAAATATTGCTATTTTGCAACAAGGGTAACAATTTTAAAAAAATTTAACCAATCTTATGTTCTAGGAAATTTAATTATGCAACTTTTATTTTAGTACAACTTTTCTCAAAAGTGAATATTTTTAAAGTTATAATGAAAAAATGAAGAAAAAAATCGAATTTTTCCTTAATTTTTTTACTTTTTGATTACTTAAACAATGTTACGGACCTTTTCGAGTGGGAGGATAACTCAAATATTATCATATGGGTTAATTTCTGCAAAAAAATTAGAGTCACCTCTCAACGTCCATCTCAAAACAGATCTGCCCTGGACTATCCCATGTATTTTGTCGGAAAAAACTTCCAATTGATTTGTTACCCTTTCATTAAACTCTCATACAAAAATCAGACTGTCACCAACATAATTCCTGTCATTTGACATGTTCTACGTGTCGGACTTAATAAAATGCCACATATGCCACAAGTGTGACATATTTTTCGGACAAACCTTTTTTCATATCGTCGGTATACTGCGAAAACCAAATAAATGACAAATTTTAAAATATTGAGTAAGGTATACCAAAATTCTCAGCTTTTTACGCCCTACATACAGGTGAAACCTAATAAATGATACGACTTACCATTCAGCAGATAATTTGTGTATAATTAAGTTACACCTAACCAACTTTTCATTTTCAAATAAAACAATATATCGCTACTTACTTCCATAAAATCAAAGTTCTGTTGCATGTAAAACCAACTAAGCGCACATATATATTTGCCGGACAACAATATATTTCTACTGCTGTATATCTACCATATTCAGTAAAAAGGTGATAAGTGTCTTTAATAAAGTGTGATTTATTTTGATTTACAGGTAAAACCAGGTAAGTGATCGCACCTCGATCTTAAATTTAGGTTTAATCAGCTAGGTCTCTTTACTATTTCAAACTAATGATAGAATATTATTTCCGATATATGCATCTTTCACTAGCATATCGAATATCAAACACAACTAGTACGCTTAATTCAAAATAAAGCACTAAACTTTAAAAACGTTTTTTCTCGATTTCGGTATTTTGACATTTATCTGGTTTTCGTAGTATACCGACGATATATTATAAATACAAAGTTTAGTATTAAGAAAAACTTAAAAACAACCTGCTAGTTTTCACAATTATAAACTTGTCAGAATGACACGTTCCACAATTAAAATCACATTTCACAATTAAACTTCCCCTGTTCTAGTGTTCCCATACATCAAAGTTTGTCCGGCTAGACACCTTTAAGCTGTTAGCAAATATGCAGCTTGTTATTAATAAACTTTTTCGGTACGCAGGATCCAGGCCTATATAGTTTTAATATTTTTTAGAATAGTCTCGTTTAAGTTAGTTTCTAGACGAAGCAACGAAGCACTAAAAAGCCCAAAACCTAGAAATTTTGTGCAGTAAGATAAATCGTCATGCAACTTTTTTCATTCAATTCGAGAGAGTGTCAGGCAATTTTGTGAACTAAATTTATCTCCGGCAAAAAATTTTCTGCATGAGAAAATGCATTTTCAAAGTGCTTCTCGAAGAGATGGAAAATGAAAAATTTAGAACTCAGGAAATATCGACGGAAATGAGTTCAATTTTTATATTTGTGGGTTTTGGAGGGCAGTGAACACAAATTTCATGACGGCGACGGTCTCAGAGATACCTGGTGCCCAAGGTGGAGCTCGTCGCCAGGGACGATCGAGTAATTCGCGGGACGATCGAATAATTCGCGAAATGAAGATTGGATCGAAAAACTAAAAAATACGCGTTTACTATTTTTCAAAGTCTATCGAATGACAATAAAGACGACCCCCCACTCCATCCCCTGGAACTAATTTTAAAATCTTAAATGGAAACGCCCGTTTGTTATTACAGATTTGGATTGCTTACGTAAAAATAAGCAACTTTTATTCGAGAAATGTTTTCGAATTGTGGATAGATGGCGCTATAATCGGAAAAACGATTTATCGTGATACCATAGGTAAATTATAGAAACGGTCTATCTCGAGAAATACACTTCCAAATAAAAGACCAAAAAATACGTATTTAATATTTTTCAAGAACCATTCGAATAACATCAAACACGACTCTCCACTTCACCCCCTGGAGGTGGAGTGGGGTTAACTTTAAAATCTTAAATGGGCATCCCCATGTTTTATTGCAGATTTGGATTCCTCATGAAAAAATAAATAATATTTACTCGAAACATTTTTTAGAATTCTTAATAGATGGCGCTAATAAATAGCGTTTTTCCGATTATAGCGACATCTATCCATAATTCGAAAAAATGTCTCGAATAAAAGTTACTTATTTTTACGTAAGCAATCCAAATCTGCACTAAAAAATGTGGGCTCCTATTTAAGATTTTAAAGTTACACCACCTCACCTCCAAGGGGTGGAGTGGAGGGTCGTGTTTTATGTTATTCGATAGGTTCTTAAAAAATGTAAAATATATATTTTTTGGAAAAAATATAAAATATATATTTTTTGGTTTTTTATTTGGAAGTGTATTTCTTGAGATATTAGACCGATTCTATAATTTACGTATCACGAAAAATGGTTTTTTCCGATTATAGCGCCATCTATCCACAATTCTAAAATATATCTTGAATAAGAGTTGCTTACATTTAGGTAAGCAATGTAAATCTGCAATAACAAATGGGGTTTCTATTTAACATTTTAAAGTTACCCTTACCCAACCTCCAGGAGATGGAGTGGGGTGGTCGTGTTTAGTGTCATTCGACAGATTTTTGAAAAATATTCAACACGTATTTTTCAATTTTTCGATCCAATCTTCATTTCGTGAATTATTCGATCGTCCCACTCGTTATTCGTTCGTCCCAGGCGACGAATTCAACCCTGGGCACCAGGTGCCTCGGAGACCATCGCCGTCATGAAATTCGTGTCCTCCAAAACCCCCAAGTACAAAAATTAAACTCACTTCCGTCAATATTTCCTGAGTCCTAAATTTTCTATTTTTCATCTCTTCGAGATGCACTTTAAAGATGCTTTTTCTCATGCAGAAAGTTTTTTGCCGAAGATTAATTTAGTTCACAAAATCGCCTGACACTCTCACGAATCGAATGCAAAAAGTTGCATGACGATTCATCTTACTGCAGGAAATTCCTAGGTTTAATGCTTCGTTGCCTCGTCTATTTATTTACTTATAATGTACAAAAATATCGTTTACCTTGATCCTCCACTGTTTAATGTACTGAACTAGCCTTCTACAAATTTAAAACTTCACTTTTCTTGCTATTTTAGAACAAAACTGTTTAGAATTTGGTAAAAATCTTAAATAAATCTTTTGGAAACCAGTTTACCACTAGCCTTGTAAATAAATATAATGTTTAATAATTTAATCAGAAGTTACTTGTAATATTTATTGACACGGAATCGTCTACAGTGCCGTGTAATATTTGATTAATAAAGGATATTGCAGAAAAAGACTGAAAATAGTTTTTCTTCTTCTTCTTCGGCTTTTCCCATTATGAGTTCGCTTTTTTCGTCCTCCACGGGATTCTATTCACCTAGTCACCTACTCTGAGGTCTCTATCTATCATAGCATTGCCTATGTAAGTTTTCTCCGTCTTCTTTACGGCTGGTCCTAGTCCAATATTCTTTTCGGCTACCTGTGCTCTGGCATTTTTTGTATACATGCCCATATCACTACACCGAGAGAAAAAACTTCTTGACATAAAGAAACTTTATTAATATTAAAAAAAAATCGACTGGGCATATTGCCTAAGAAATATATCTTTGTATGTAAGATCAAATTTTCTAAAATAATTCAAATAAATTTTAATATACCCAAAGAAATATATCTTAAACATGATTGAACTATCACTTTCTTGCAAACTGCAAACCCATTTGTCAGAAAGAAATTATATTTGTCATAAGAATATATTTTATTTTCTTGGCATTACAAAACTCTTCTTTCTGAGCAATAATATTTCTTAATAAGGAATATTGTTATATTACCATTATTAATTAATGTATTTAATGTTAATATATTTCGCAGATATAATTGTATATTTAAAATTAAGTTACATTTCTTAAAAATAAAGTGATATTACATGCAGCGAATAAATCATTCTGTTAAGGTAAAATTATTATTTATTAGATAATAAAAACAGGATATAAAACGATGGATATTAATACATACAAATAATTTCTCCACTCTTAAACCACTGGTTTCTATACAATTATAAAAGAATGGAGAAGCAAATCCAACTTCCTTAATTTTTCCTTCTTTTTGTTAATAGCACTTTGTATATCAGCAATTACCGAAAACAATACCGTTGTTGGAGAAACCGATGTGGAAAAAGTAAACTTATTTTAATAAAAAACTTTTTATAAGGATATAAGTACATACTTATTTTGACAAAAGTAAATACAAAAAAAAAAATATACGGGTCCACATAAAACGGGCTTATTGGTATAAGAACGATAGGTATAAGTAAACCAGTCTACAATCCAAAAATATTTCTTGGCATTTCAACAAATAATAAATCAATCATATTTAGTTCAAACATGGCTTTATTTATCCTACCATCTATGTTAATTTTTTCTATGTTAATTGTTTTCTTTTTGTATATGAAATATTAATTATTTATCTGAATATTATCACACAATAGACATTGTTTAGCTAAAATAAGAAGAAAAATTCAACCAATGTAAAACAATGAAGCAGACATATTGTAATTTTAATTATTTATATAATCAAAAAGAGACAGCAAACCTAATCATTATGAAATTTTATTACAGGAATGTATTATTAGTTTATTACATCTTAAGTTATTTTATACCTATTATTCAGTTTTCGGCGATAAAAGTTCTTAATCGTTAAGGTGTTTCTTTTAGACTAACTAATATTTGTTTATGACAAATAAAGCACGCGCCATGTTTGATATACCGTTGAACTGTAGGATTGTATATAGAAGACGGTACATTCAAGAAACATATTATAGTTTATACATAAGTATACACATTTTTATAAAGGAACTTACCTGTATACAGTTCTACCATTTATGGAAGCCCCTAGTTGGTTAATAGCTCCTTTCAATATTGTGCGGAAGCTTTCTATATTATTCTCTCAGAGGTGAAAGTCGAAACGTCAATAAAATCATTTTTTAAGTCAAATTGTGGCTTATTTCCCAGTTAGAATAAGATCCTTTCTTTCAGAGTTGTCCATCAATATAAATATCTGAAATGCATATAAAGATACTATTATGTTTCTTTTAGACCTACATATTCGGATATGCAACAATATTATTATTACATCTTAAATGAATCAATTTACTTCTATGTAATACCTATGTCCATCTACGTACCTTCAAACTATCCCTTAGATTTTGAAGAATACCAACAAATCCAAAATCCATCTATGAAAATGAACTAATGCCACGCCATCTTGTCAAACAATGAGATTAAATCACAAATAGTGATAATGGTTACTGCGCAATTCTTTTGTGGAAGAAACTATCTTTGCAAGTAACATTTCGTCATTAATGATAAAGTTTTTATTTAATGACCACAGTTACTACAGAGGGTATTTCTGAAGAATTATTTCTTGTGGTTTAAAATATTTATTTGATTGTTAAAAAAATTTCTTGTTCACAAATATAAACACGGATTAACTTAACATATATCTTATACTGCAAAATATTTGTAGTTTTCAAATTAAGAACCAAAAACTTTAGGGTAAGAAAATTAAAATTTAACCACTAATGCATTTCTTATTATTGAAGAAATTATCTGTAACAAATTCTTGAGTTGTGTTTAAAAAACTCGTTTCTTTATAATATGTGAAGCGGCATGTTTAAGTTAATATGACTTTTAAGAAAGATAGCTCAAAGAAATCAGTGTTTTAGGAGAAAAGAAATTGTTCTATCGGTGTAGAGGGCTTTGTTTTCAAACTTTTTTGTAATTGAGCACTCTACTTTTATTCCGTTCCATATTTGTTCTGCTCTTATTTTATCCTCTCTGGTGATTTGTAGACATGTTCTCATAAAGACCAATAATTCAACTTTTCGTACTATATTTTGTATTGCTGTCATTGGTCATACTTCCGCTTCATATAGAGTAATATTGAGCATAATAATATCACAAGGAAAAATTCCTGTACTGGCTGTATACCATAAATCACAAAAAATAAAAACCTTATCTTGTAAAAGGTATATGTATTTAAAATCCATAAAAAGGGCTGTATCACAAAACGTTTTCGGAATCAA
Organism: Diabrotica virgifera virgifera; assembly: GCF_917563875.1. Lineage (NCBI taxonomy): Eukaryota > Metazoa > Arthropoda > Insecta > Coleoptera > Chrysomelidae > Diabrotica > Diabrotica virgifera. Next base: position 40,162,405 of record NC_065450.1, on the reverse strand, counting down.
TATTCCATCATCAGTGTTATCACCTAAAATAAGTATAACTCTATAAGTAAAACAAACGTGAGGTTAAATTTTGACAAAGGCAAAAAAAGTGAATAGATAGTTATAATTACTCGTGATCTAGAAGCTAGTGTTCTACTCGTTCCCTAGAACACACCAAACGAGAGAACACTTCCACTTTCTCACAACATCTTAAACAACAAAAACACACTCTTAACATCCCAGAAGACGTCTCCTTGTTACATAATATTCCTCAGAAAGACTACCTAAAATTGGACCTGTATGAGGACCTAGAAATAGTCAACGAGAAACAAATAGCCCTAATTGCGTCAACCGTCATGTATCGCTTTTCGCCAACTTTTCTCATAGTCAAGATATCCACTATTCATCTATTCCTCTTTACATATCCACCTTCATTTACACTTCGACTCTAAACCACATTTTCGATAAGTTATACCTATGACTTATCACTGATTTAAACCTCATTCACAGTCAAATTTTCTGTAACAGACCAACTCATGAATATCAACTTACATCCTTTCTTTCATCACTACTTATTTTTCCTTTCTGACACACCAATAACCTTATATCCTTCCTGTCCCATCATTGCTAAAATTTTTCATCTCCAGATACTTTGATGTCGGGTCTCTGGATTTCTCTGTCTCCTCATTACTACTTTTCTTATTTATATTCACATCTAGTAATACACATTTCTTCAGCCAAACTAAATATATTATCATATTTTATCTATTTTGTTGGATCCTTCTATTAATAAATTACACCAAATATTAAGCTCATAACATCAGCTTACCTAATAACATAATTTTCCATCTAATGTAATGATAATTGTCTACCCTATAGTCCTGTCGCCAGGGGGGGTACAACGGCCTCCTTTATTCAGATGGACTTACCCAAGTTCTTTTCATGTATTTTGACCCGTAGAATACGAATTTTTTGGGTAACAGTTGATCCGGATGTCGATAAGATTGTTATTGACCAAGAACTTGAGGAATTACATAACCGCGATCTCTCGCAAAACAAAACATTCTTTGGTATTTTTTGGGTCATTCTAAGCAAAACATGTTTCTACAATTTTTTTCGTAGGATGGCTAGTTTTCGAGATAAACGCGGTTGAACTTTCAAAAAATCGAAAAATTTCAATTTTTGAACCCGAATAACTTTTGATTAAAAAATAAAATAGCCCGTCTGCTTACCGCATTTGAAAGTTTAAGTCAAATTATATCGGCTTTAATAATTTGCGTTGCTAAAAATTTATTTTTTTTATTGTTTAACAAAGCTATAAACACATAGTGTTTCCTGTGCCTTTACATGCGTTTTAACGCATGCTACGTAGAAATAGCCTCGATTGCACTAGTACCTATTCTACCTACTCGTTCGATTTTAAATGAGAAATCATAGAAAGCATCACTCACGCACTAGGTGTTTGTAGCTTTGTTTAACAATAACACAATAAATTTTTAGCAATGCAAATAATCAAAACCGATATAATTTGACTTGAACTTTCAAAGGCGCTAAGCAGAATTGCTATTTTATTTTTTAATCAAAAGTTATTCGGGTTTAAAAATTGCAGTTTTTCGATTTTTTGAAAGTTCAACCGCGTTTATCTCGAAAACTGAGCATCCTACGGGAAAACTTGTTAGAACATTTTTTACTTAGAATGACCCAAAAAATACAAAAAAAATGTTTTGTTTTGTGAGAAATCTCTGTTATGTAATTCCTCCAGTTCTTGGTCAATAACAATCTTATCGACATCCGGATCAACTGTTACCCAAAAAATTCGTATTCTACGGGTCAAAATACATGAAAGAAACTTGGGTACGTCCATCTGAATAAAGGAGGCCGTTGTACCCCCCCTGGCGACAGGACTAATAAAGAAAGTATTAATTCACTTCTGTTTGATTCTATAATTTTTAATTTTCATTCATCATACTTATTTAGGGTAAATTCTTTTTACTCCCAACAAATATTTTTCACTACTGTTATTATTTAAATAAAATTTATATTATTTTGGCTGAATTAACTACACATATTAGATTCTGTCAAGGTGTGGTGTCAGTCTGGTAATGACACCCTTCTGGAAGTCATTCCAATCAGTTGTCACCTAAACTCTGCCATGTAAGGTTCTACCTAAAATTTTCCAACCAATATGGTTGATGTCATGTGATGCCAGGGGTTAATCCGGTAATATTTTTAACATCCTTCAAAATTAGATAACGTAATGTAACCCTAACTGTTTAAAATCAATTTAAGTGTTTTTACCCGTACATTTCGGTGGCTTAAAGCATGTAAACCTGTAAGTATAACTATCTATTCACTTTTTTTTACCTTTGTCAAAATTTAACCTCACGTTTGTTTTACTTATAGAGTTATACTTATTTTAGGTGATAACACTGATGATGGAATATTGATTCCGAAATAGTTTTGTAATACAGCCCTTTTTAGGGATTTTAAATACAAATACCTTTTATAAAATAAGGTTTTTCTTCGAAATAATGCTCTAAAAGATCTTTTTTTTTCTTTGGTTAGAGTGTTATTCCATAGGTATCACTCCATTGAGTTTTTTCTTTGCTTGTTTGTTTTTTTCATGCCATTTTCAGCTTCATCTTTCATACAAGTATCATCCGGGCTTATCATTGATCCTAAATAATTAAAAGTCTTAAAACTCTTAATAGTCTCTTCTAAACTTAAATTTAAATCTGCAACCTTGGATCCAACAATAAGTCTTCGATCTTACACATATTTATCTTAAGTCTCCATAGCTCAATAATTTATTTATCATATATTCCATATCCGTCCGGCCCTATAAAATAAAGGACTTGATCTTCATTGGCTTCCACCGGGAAGACCACCACAAAGATGGAGAGATAGCTGGCAGTCTACCTCTCAAGAAATACTTTAACGTCGGAATTAACAGATCGACAAATCTACAACAAGTATAAGAAGAAGGAGAAGAAGAAGAAGAAGAAGAAGGAGAATATTGTCATTGGCGAAAAGAAGTGAATGTAATATATTTTTCCACCTACTTCTATCGAAGTATACTTTTCCTGACCTGATTGTAGGGAGCAAAGTCGTACTTTTTCTCCCTAGGGAGACGATGACGTCATGGAATGTCATTGGTGAAATAATTTATTGACGCCCTGTACAATATTCCACCATCTATTACGTAAGTATCTATACACTTTAACGTTTATTTATAGAACACCTTGTATTTTGTAGAATGGTAAAAACAGTAAATTGTTATTTTGATTTAACAATGTTTACATTAATAATTTGACTTATACTTGACAGTTGACAGTTATACTGTACCTACTTGTTAGTTTTAGTTCTCTAATCAATTTTTTCAGTTAGTTACATAAATAAATCATGTATAACATGGGAGTAAAGCGCCTTTTCCTCGCTTGAATGATTACTGTCCTCCGCTGCGCGTCGGGAAGTAAACTTCATTCTCGGAGGAAAAGTAGCAATTTCCTTCCTTGTTATACAAACAGCTATTCTTGTACTTGCGTGCCCATTGTTCCACATTTTTCCACATTTTCCGGTCATTTGTGCCCGGATCAGTCCATGGGATTTTAAGAATTCTCCAGCATAGCGTTCTCCCAATTCTCATTAAAGTAGCATTAGTTTAGCATAATTGCCAGGGACAACGAAACCGCTGAACTCCAAAAAAGAATCACTTTAACCTGGGTCACATAATATGAATATAATAATCCAATAAATATAACTTGAGCTCTATCAGATATTTTCAAGAGCCACATGCCAAATTATATGAAGGAGAAGACGATCCACCAAAGTGTGCTTCCGGTCATGACTTACGGTGCCGAAATACTTTCCTTAAACCAGGCCACAACAACCAAACTCAAAGTGACTCAAAGAAGGAATGTAACGGAAAAAAAGGACAGGCGTCACAGATATGATAGCGCATAGCATGGATGAACTGGGGGGCCTGGTGGAAATAATGAATAAAACCCGGTGAACCCAAATATTAAAGTGTGAAGATAACGAGCAGATAGAAGAAGCAGAGATAAACTACCTGCACAATGGACAAACGAAATCAATGAAATCGCCGGGAATTGGCCGCAGTAAGCTCAAGCCAGATAGAGCTGGAAGAACTTAGGGATGCCTATGTTCAACTTTTGAAACAGAAAGCTGGATGATGAAAAGAAGTGTTTATATTTAATGGAAATGTGTAATATTATCATATTATAATAAACAAAAGATACTTCCAACATTGCATAAAATCCCAAAAATTCTTTAAATTTTTTTTTCCCTCCATCTTTTGTCACTCTCGCCTATTCTGCCTGCTGAAAACCTTCGGTCGCGACAATGTGGTCCATGTATCTTGTGGAAGATTTGAAACTACCTTATTTACCTTATATCTTTTCGTCTAGTCATGCTAGTTTCTAAGATCTAATGCTGACCTTCACATTATTTGTGAACCCATTGAACGTTAAGAGATAATTATCTAAGAACTTTTATGAATTAAAAATAGAACCGCATAAAGGAAATAATCATAATAATTAAGAAAGCACCAAAAATTATTGTGAACTTGAAAAATATTAAACAGTCGGGACTTAATTGCAGAATCTTTTTATTTAGATTAACTTGTCTCAATATCGCAGGTCGTTGACACATAAATAGGTGCAATAAATTTTGACTATTAATAAAAACATTTTATAGAAAAATAATAATCAACGTTAAAAAAGGGTGTGGAACTTAGGGAGTGCCTATGAAAATAAATATTTGTTATAGCCCATTATTACTATAGACCAGGGCGCATCTGTAAAAATATATAGCGATACGCTTTAATTACTATTTTTGCTAATTTTAATTTTAATATTTTTTCTCAAAAACGAAACAACGTTAGTCATTCGAAATGCACATTCAAATACAAATGTTAAGAGACATGGCTTTACCCTGTCACATCTGTTTTTCGTCTGTGCGGTGCAACAAGCTGCACCCTCATCAGGGCCCCCGTAACCGGGCGTGCAACGTGTGCGGCGCACGCGGGCGTAACCCCAAAGGGGCGCCAAACCGAAGGTTTGGTAAATAAGAAATATTTATTTTAAATGAGATAATCATTTTTTTATATACAATTTTAATTATTTCATGAACACCTAGAAAAACCTCAAAAAAAATATTGTGTTATTATTGAAAAAACAATTATTCCCGTCCTGAAATGTTGAACTTACTCCATCAAAAATATATTATATTTTGTTGTCCCTTCCTAATTTTTTTCTTTGAAGTAGATTGAATTACGTTTGGCATAACATCCAAGCGATTTTATGTTGTAAACTAAAGCGACACTCAAAATAGTTAAATAAACATCAAATCACACTCCTTGACGAGTAGAAACATAAATTAACACCCATAAAACGCAATTTAGCAGTTTTACTCCAACAAAAACACAACTTGCTGGATTAAGCCGTTTTACTCGTATAAAGTGAATCTTTTACTCGAATTTATGATAATTACCCTTAAGTAAACAAATACTCTATGAATTATGCTTATGTATTGTATTTGACTTTAGTATCTGTTCCCTTCTCGTTTATGCGTTTATTAGGTACAAACATTATTTACTGTTATTGCTGAACGGGTGGTTTCCTGCAGTGAAAGGTTTAAAATTTTATTTTATACTGGTGTTAATAATTACCTACGACTATTACTGCAATATCCTAAGGGTTTGTTCTGCCCTGATTTTAAACTTTTGGTTTCGTGTAAAAAATATTGGACAATCTTTTTTATTTGTTGTAATTTTAAGTAGTGTGGAAATTAAATTAATTTTGAAAATGGTAAGTATCATATCCATTGCATAGAATAATAATAATTCATTTTAAATAGTTATAATCGGGTTTCCTCTAATAAAATCCAAAATTTGCAAATTTTTTTTCTCTGATTCTGGCCTTGGTTTAGAACTAGAACCTTTAGCCACGTAATTGTATAACTAATCACTAAGTCAGGTGTAATGTGTAGTGTGTGTGTGTGTGTGTGTGTGTGTGTGTGTGTGTGTGTGTGTGTGTGTGTGTGTGTGTGTTGAGTAAGTGTCTTGTTACTTTGCAAAGTCGACGTCATTGTCTTTGCAAAGAGACGCTAATTGTATCCGAACGTCTAATTTGCAATTTATTTGAAAAAAAAATAAACAAAATAATTAAGATATTGTGCCTGCGTAACTTGGAACCATTTGGGAAACTTTTTTATTATTAACTTTACGGAAAAAATTTATTCTTCATAAAATGCTTTGAATAGTCTAAAAACTAAAATGCAACCAAATATAAAATTGTGTCAATCTTATGAGTATCAAAAATATGAATTTCGATCAAGAGTACCTTATATTTCACAATATCGAAAACTATTATATGAAAAGATGTTTTGAATTAATTAACAACTATGTCTTAATATGCAATTACATCCTTTTAATTGAAATTTTTTTCTCAAATTAACGATAACTCTTTTATTGTCATTGATTAATTAATTAATAATAATAAAAGAGTTATCACATTATTTGTAATAACTGAAAAGGGCTAATTATTAATAATAAAAGACTTATCACATTATTTCTAATAAATGTAAAGGGCGTTGTTGAAAAGTAGAATAATTAATGTACGATAAAAAGTTCTTTCTAAAAAGCTTTGCATGGTCTAAAATCTAAGATGCAACCATCAAATCCTATCAGATTTTTTAAATTTTATATGAGATAGGTATATGTAAAAAAATATGAGTTTCAATCAAAAGTAAAGTGTCTTTCTAGATCACAATATATTTCAATTAAAAGGATGTAATTGCATATAGAAACATAGTTATTAATGCTGAACAACTTTTCATAATAATTTTAAATATTGTGAAAACTAAACGTACTTTGCTCTTTACCGAAATTCATATTTTTTGATATACCTCGTATAATATTCATAAAATTTGATATTTGTTGCATTCTGAGTTCTAGACAATGTAGAACTTTTTATGAAGAATAACTTTTTCTCGTAAAATTAATAATAAAACAGTCTCCCATATGGTTCCTAGTTATGTAGACACCCTGTATAAAATTTGTTTTGAAACTTTGAAATGACAAAATATTAGATATTGTTTATTTACTTAAATGTATATTTTTAATTTAATACGCAGGGTGCTGCATTAATGTTGCAAAAAATTTAAGGGGAAAGGCGCAAAATGTCGCCTGTCAAAATTTTCAATGTGCTTTAAATGTATTAATTTTTTTTCGAATCCTGAGAAAACTATTAAGATAGTACCTTAAAATAAATAAAAAGTTTCTTTTGAATTAAATATTTGCAATTATTAAAAATCACACTAAATTTTCTCTTTTATTTTCACCCCTGTAACTTATTAAAATAAACATTATAGAAGTTTTCAGGGACTTTCGGCCTCGGTAATAATGTAGTCTTTCATTCTGGGTTTAAATTTTTCAAAAATATTTATTAGTTTTATACATATAGTAGATTTAAAGGGCGCTGAAATATGTTCCGCACGCGGGCGCCAATCAGCCTTGCTGGGGTCCTGACCCTCATTAATTAAGTACTTTATCAGACAATTATTGTGTCAACAACTCACTTAATGCAGTCGAAATTGTTTTTCTTAAAACTGCAAAAGTAGACGCCAGACCTAGTGATTTATTTGCTCATCTGGTCAGGGGAAAAGGAACACAAACATTATTATCGTTTGTGGTTTTTTTTTTCTTCAGTCACTACACAGCATGTAAACGATTCACACACACACCGACTCGACCCTCTCCGAGAGACCTAAACGAAACACATTTTCGTTACAACAATAAAATTACCGTTCGTTTTATTATATTCATTTTTAATTAAATTCCGGCAACTCACCCATCGGAATATTGGTGACCCCCGCGAGTATTTTAAACCGCCGCGAAAATTTAAAAAAGTTAGTGTTAATAATATAAATTTGCCGGTTAATATATATAGTGAACATCGAAAATGACGGACGCTAACACCAGTGCCAATACAAGTGCTTCAGTTGATCGGATTTCAGTTAAAATCCCACCTTTCTGGCCCAACTATCCTGAAATATGGTTCCTGCAAGTAGAAAACCAATTTAAACTGGCAAATATAACAAGTGACGTAACCAAATTCAACTATATAGTTGCCAATTTAGACACAGCCTACATATTAGAAGTTAGGGACATCATTGTTTCACCACCAGCCACAGAGAGGTATGCAAAATTAAAATCAGAATTAATTAAGAGACTTAGTGCATCACAGCAACAAAAGATTAAAAGACTACTCGAGCATGAAGAACTGGGCGATCGAAGACCTTCCCAGTTCTTACGACATTTACAGTCTTTAGCAGGCACAACGGTACCGGACAATATTGTAAGGTCTCTGTGGTTAGGTAGACTGCCAGCGTCTACACAGGCTATTCTAGCTACTCAAGCTAAAGCTAGTTTGGACGCAGTTGCCGAGCTAGCTGACACAATATCTGAAGCGATAGCTCCTAGGACCCAAATTTCAGAAGCTTCTAACGCTTGTGAAAGTACCATAGAGAAATTGACAGCCGAATTAGCTGAAATGAATTAGCTGAAATGAAAATCCAGCTATCTAGCTTGTCAAATGCTCAAGCACAAGCTAACACATACCGTCGCAACCGCAGCAACTCAAGACGAAGACCATATCCTAGAGACAGTAGCTACAGTAGGGAACATAATAGTGACATATTATGTTGGTATCACTACCGTTTTGGTGACCAGGCTAAAAAGTGTTCTCCTCCGTGCAAGCATCAGGGAAACGTCGCGGGCAGTCGGTGAGCGCGGCATCCGACCTAAGCCCAAAGTCTCGCCGCCTTTACATAACAGACTATGATACAAAAAAACAGTTTTTAATCGACACCGGTGCCGATCTGTGCGTTTTCCCGCGGAAATATGTACGGGGTGCACGCGAAAAGACTTCATACGAACTATACGCGTCCAATGACACTAAAATCGCGACATACGGCTATGTGAACTTGATATTAAACATCGGACTACGGCGTGATTTTACGTGGCGATTCGTAGTGGCGGACATTTCAAAGCCCATTATCGGAGCTGATTTTCTTTCCCATTTCGCGCTCCTAGTGGACATTGCTAACCAGTGCTTAGTAGAGAGTACGACAACCCTTCGAACAAAGGGACTCGTTAAAGAGTGTTTCGACGGCAGCGTAAAGACTATCGCGGAAGCGTCGCGTTACCACGAACTGCCGCTACGATTTCCGGAAATCACGCGACCCGCCGGTATCGTGAAAGACATTCAACATCAAACGAAGCACCACATCGATACAACACCAGTTCCACCCGTTTTTTCGAAGCCTCGACGATTAACACCTGACAAACTGCAATGGGCTAAAAAAGAGTTTGAAAATCTTCTACGACTAGGCATCATAAGACCATCGAAAAGTAACTGGTCTACTCCACTGCACATGGTCCCGAAGAAATGTGAGGAATGGAGACCCTGCGGAGATTATCGACGTCTAAACCAAAAAACAGTTCCAGATCGATATCCAATTCCGCAATTTTCTCTACAATAGATTTAGTGAGAACATACAATCAGATACCAGTAGCCACCGAAGACATACCAAAGACCGCCGTTACTACACGATTTGGGCTGTACGAATACTTATATATGCCTTTTGGTTTACTAAACGCAGGACAGACATTCCAGCGTTTCGTAGATGAGATTTTACGTGGTCTAGACTTCGCCTACGCCTACATCGATGACATTCTCATTGCATCAGAACCCCAAGAGCAGCATATGTCGCATTTGGAAGAGATTTTCAAAAGGCTCAAGCAGTTTGGCGTTGTGATAAATCCAGCGAAGTGTCAATTCGGCAAAAACGAGATTACCTTTTTGGGATACACACTATCAGACTGAGGACTCACACCTCCACAAGAAAAAGTAGCAGCTGTACAAAATTTCACTCAGCCAAAAACAGTGAAAGACCTACGCACATTTCTAGGTATGTTAAACTTCTACCGAAGGTTCATACCCAGTGCAGCTGAGCTACAAGCACCACTACATGATGCCCTAATAGGTAATGTCAAAGGAAAAGTACCAATCGAATCGACACCACAGCGAATCCAAGCCTTTGACGACTGCAAAAACAGTTTAGCGAACGCTGCTTTACTGAGCCACCCTGTAAACGATGTTGATATCTCCATCACTTGTGACGCTTCTGATTTTTTGCGGGAGCTGTACTACAATAAAAAACGCATACAGGTATGAAACCTTTAGCTTTCTTTTCTAAGAAATTCTCACCTAGCGAAAAGAAATGTAGTGCATCCGACAGAGAATTATTAGCTATGTATCTGGCCATAAAACACTTCAGACAGAAGGCAAGGACATACCCATATACACAGACCAGAAACCAATCACCTTCGCCTTTATTCAGAAGCTAGATAAATGTAGTCCTAGACAGTTTAGATATTTAGAATATATAGGACAGTTTTGCACTAACATTCAGCACATTTCTGGTTTAACAAATATTGTAGCAGACACACTATCTCGAGTCGATAGCATCAAGAAAAATGTCGATATCACTGACTTAGCTCTCCAGAACTGCAAACTTTTTTAAGTGAGAAAACATCACTACAAATGAAGAAAATACGCTTTTCCGAACAAAACGTGAGTTTGTACTGACATATCAACATCTACAGCCAGACCATTTGTACCTAAACCACTTCGAATGGCAATTTCTCGCACCATGCATAACCTAGCACATCCCGGAATCAACAGTTCTGTGAAGATGATCAAACAGCGATATGTTTGGCCATCCAATAAATCAGATGTGGGAAAATGGACTCGAGCGTGTCTACAGTGCCAAAAATCGAAAATATCGCGCCACATTGTTTCACCTACTGGAAGTTTTCTACCACCTTCCAGCCGATTCGAACATGTCCACATAGACATTATAGTGATGCCGGTTTCAGAAGGAAACAGATACTGTTTAACATGTGTCGATCGTTTCACACGTTGGCCAGAAGCTTTCCCGATGCCTAATCAAGAAGCAGATACAGTAGCCAGAACATTTTTCTGGTTGGATAGCTCGTTTCAGCACTCCCAAGCGCATCACAACAGATCAAGGCCGACAATTCGAATCGCATCTCTTCAAGTCAATATGCAAATTAACTGGAACGACCCATTTAAGGACAACCGCCTATCATACGCAAGAAAATGGTGTGGTAGAAAGGTTTCATCGACAGTTAAAACCAGCAATTCGATATCATGAAAACATCCGATGGACCGAAAGCCTACCTTCAGTGTTACTGGGTATACGAGCAGCGTGGAGAGAAGATTTAGGTACTTCAGCCGCCGAACTCGTGTACTGAGAACCGTTGTGTTTGCCAGGTGAACTATTGTGTTCGTCACAAAGAAACAACGACGACAATGCTCACAATTATTTAAAAACGCTTCGAAAACATTTCGAAAACCTCCGTCCTACGCAACCGTCGCATCATGGATCCAAAAGTACCTTCATTTTCAAAGACATGAAAGCCACCTCTCACGTTTTCATCCGCCGTGATACAATCAAAAGCAGCTTAGAAAACCCATATTACAGCCTTTTCCAGTTGTTAAGCGAGGTGACAAGACTTTTGTCGTCCGGGTAAATGGAAAAGAATCAACAATTTCCATAGACAGATTGAAACCAGCGTACGAGCTTCACGACTCTACCCATCACGAAACAAAAGAAATGACAGTATCCAGCAAAAGAAACAACAGAAGAGCAAGATTTACCGGAAGCTACCAAGAAAGTGTTAGTTCACAGTGAATCAAGTGTTTTTTTTTTCTTTCTCCTCGTATAAACTTTGTAATATTATTTTTTTTCCTTCCTATTTTCAATTTTCATTATAGGTAATTTGTATATATTATGTATTATCTATCGTCTTAGTCTCTCAGAGGAGCGTGTATAGCGATACGCTTTAATTAATATTTTTGCTAATTTTAATTTTAATATTTTTTCTCAAAAACGAAACAACGTTAGTCATTCGAAATGCACATTCAAATACAAATGTTAAGAGATATGGCTTTACCCTGTCACATCTGTTTTTCGTCTGTGCGGTGCAACAAGCTGCACCCTCATTACTTAAGTACTTTATCAGACAATTATTGTGTCAACAACTCACTTAATGCAGTCGAAATTGTTTTTCTTTAAACTGCAAAAGTAGACGCCAGACCTAGTGATTTATTTGCTCATCTGGTCAGGGGAAAAGGAACACAAACGTTATTATCGTTTGCGGTTTTTTTTTCAGTCACTACACAGCATGTGAACGATTCACACACACACACCAACTCGACCCTCTCCGAGAGACCTAAACGAAACACATTTTCGTTACAACAATAAAATTACCGTTCGTTTTATTATATTCATTTTTAATTAAATTCCGGCAACTCACCCATCGGAATAAATATTAGTACATTTGGACGTTGAGAGGTGACTCAAATTTTTTTTACAGAAATTGCTTTAAACTAACTCAAATAATAATATTTGAATTATCCTCCTTCTCAAAAAGGTCCGGAACATTGTTTAAATAATCAAAATGTCAAAAAATAATGGAAAAATTCGATTTTTTTTCTTGGTTTTTTGATTATAACTTTAAAAGTATTCATTTCCAAGAAAAGTTGTACTGACATAAAAGTTGCATAATTAATTTTCCTACAATATAGAATTGGTTAAAAATTTAAAAAATAGTCACCCTTGTTGCAAAATAGCAATAATTGCGAAAAAATCCTACAAAAACAAGTATTGGCATTTTACGTTTTTCAACCATTTATACTACACTTAGGACCTTCATGTTTCACCCAGAAAAACTTTATGGTACAGTAAAAGAACAGGTACTGTAAATTTCATTAAGATCGGTTTAATAGATCTTGCAAAATAAATTTTGCAATCCAGCTTTCGCAAAAAAAATTCATTTTTTCAAAATGTTACAGGACTTAAAATAAAGCAGATAGCAAGTCGAAATTTTATTTGCTTATAGAAGTATACTGTACCTTTTATTTTCAATTAGCAAAACTAAAATCGGTTAACTACCACGGCGTCAGGAATTTTTTAAAATAAACATTAATTATTGGTGCTACGAGCAGGACAGCGGATAGTTTGCTCTGATTGGGCATTCCAATGACCTTTGATAATGATTGATACATTTTAATTTTTATTATATTTCGATATAAATAAATAAATTTGTTTATTGCAAAATAAAAAAACAAACTCTATACTTTGATAATACACTTTTTTTAGCAACAACTTTCTGTTCATATTTTCATATATTTTAACTTAGAGAAAAAAAGTTTATTATTTTTAAACATATGCAATTGTTTAAACAATATTTCACAAACAATAATAAAATTAGTTCGATTTTTGTGGAAACAAAATAATAAAATACAACAAAATATAGAGTAAGAAAATAATATATTAGATAAAGATTGGAAGAAACTTTGGTGGAAATCAACTTGTGTGAATCGAACACTGCTGTCCTGCGCGTAGCACCAAAAATAATGTTTATTTAAAAAATTTCCTGATGCGGTGTTAATTAATCGATTTTAATGATTAATTATTTATATGGGAAATAAGCCACAATTAAAATGAAAAAATAATTTTATTAACGTTTCGACGCCCAAATCGGGTGCCGTTGTCAAAATACAAAATACTACTTAGTTTTTTTTGTATTTTGACAACGGCACCCGATTTGGGCGTCGAAACGTTAATAAAATTATTTTTTCATTTTAATTGTGGCTTATTTCCCATATAAATAATTAATCATAAAAATGCCACAAGGAAATAGCTTCAGAACAAAATCGATTTTAATTTTGCAAACTGCAAATGAAAGGTACAGTACACTTCTATAAGCAAAAAACAATTCAACTTGCTATCTGCTTTATTTTCAGTCCTGCAACATTTTAAAAGACTGAATTTTTTTTGCGAAAGCTGGATTTCAAAATTTATTTTGCAAAATCTATTAAACCGATCTTAATGAAATTTACAGTGTTATTTTACTATATCATAAAGTTTCTTTGGGTAAAATATGAAGGTCCTAAATGTAGCATAAATGGTTGAACAACGTAAAAGGCGAATACTTGTTTTGTATGGTTTTTTTCGCAATTATTACTATTTTACAAAAAGGGTAACTAGTTTGTTTTTAAATTTTTAACCAACTCTTCATTGTAGCAAATTTAGTTACGCAACTTTTTATGTCAGCACAACTTTTCTCAGAAATGAATAGTTTTAAAGTTAGAATCAAAAAACCAATAAAAAAATCTAATTTTTCCTTCATATTTTGACATTTTGATTATTTAAACAATGTTCCGGACTATTTTGAGTGGGAGGATAACTCAAATATTATTATTTGAGTAATTTTCAAGAAATTTCTGCAAAAAAAATTGAGTCACCTCTCAACGTCCATCTCAAAACAGATGCGCCCTGGACTATTATAAATGTGATTTAATAAAATTTAATGTCGGAACATTACTGAATTGCTTTTTTAAACATTTTAAACATTTTACATTTTACAAACAAATAATAATCAACGTTAAAAAAGGGGTGTGGAACTTAAGGAGTGCCTATGGAAATAAATATTTGTTATAGCGCATTATTAATATAAATGTGACTTAATAAAATTTAATGTAAGAATATTACTGAATTGTTAATATTTTTTTATAATAACACCATATGTTAAGTTCTTCAAAATTTAAAAAATCGCAATTTGTTTCTTTAAATATTCTGTTTCATGATTAGTAATTTTCAAAATTTATTTAGATGTAATAGGAATTTGTTCATCATTTAAACTCTCATATTTATCCTAACTTAATATTTAATTAATTAATTTTTATTATCAATATATTTCATTCTAATGGTATCTTTTGGTACGCCACTGAGATATTTGAGATATTTCAAATTAAAAATAGTTTTTAAATTCTTTGATTAATTTGCGAATCAGTGTGATTCAGCAAAATTTCAGCCAATTTACCTAAAATGACTTTTACATTAGAAAAGTCCTGAGTCCTGTTAGTTGTAGTTATGTGACAAAAGTGTAAATATGTACAAAAATTGTAGATGTTTTTATTACCTATGATTTTGCCATTTAGCTTTTTTTCATTATGTGTGTGCATGTTGGCAGATGTTGTTCTGAAGCTATTTCCTTGTGGCATTTTTATGATTAATTATTTATATGGGAAATAAGCCACAATTAAAATGAAAAAAATAATTTTATTAACGTTTCGACGCCCAAATCGGGTGCCGTTGTCAAAATACAAAATATTACTAAATAAACAAAAATGTTGTTGCTAAGCAAAAAAATTCTTCTAATAATTTATTTAATCTGACTCATTTATATTGGCAATTTAGACATATATTATACATTTTAAAGTAGAAGACTTTAAAATGATATTGCCAATATTTATGAGTTGCGTTCCTGATGTTTAGTTTCTAACGGTGTTCATTAGACACAGATCATGGGCACTTTTTCTTGGGCTTGGTTATAGTTTTGTCGGAAATCATAATAAACCGTTTTTACTTTTCATAAATTCACCCCCTTCTAGTTGTAGAAGTCAGATCAGCCGTAAATAATTTTTCCTTTAAGTTTTTTTTTGTATTGGGTAAACCTACAAAATGCAATTAAGGGGGTAGGCGCAAAATCTTACTCAAAAAATGCTATTTAAATGCATTATTTTTTTTCGAATCCTGAGAAAACTAATAAGTACAGTATTACCCAAAATAAACAGTACTGAAACTGAAACACAGATGTCTCTTTGTGCGCGCTGTCATATTCAAATTAACTAGTATAGGCTTGTCAAGTAATCCTTAAACAATTAATTATTAAGGTCCAATTGTTAAAAATGTTGGGAAGTACAGAAGAGAAAGTGTTTCTTGTGGAGCATTATTTTCGCTCATACGGAATCGGCCGACGTAATAGTGCAAGTCTGCAATAATACGTGTGTGATCAATTCACACGACCGACGGTTTAATAAACGTTTTCCAAGTAATGCTGTAATTTTGAAGGTTGTTGAAAGTTACAGCATTACTTGGAGAACGTTTATTAAACCGTTGTGTGAATTGATCACACACGTATTTCAGACTTGCACTATTACGTCGGCCGATTTCGTATGAGAGAAAATAATGCTCCACAAGAAACACTTTCGCCTCTGTACTTAAAACCATTTTTAACAATTAGGCCTTAATATTTAATTGTTTAAGGATTACTTGACAGGTCCATACTAGTTAATTTCAATATGACAGCGCGCACAAAGGGACATCTGTGTTTAAGTTTCAGTACTGTTTATTTTGGGCAATACTGTATTTTGGAAAAATTTAAACGCAGTATGAAATTTTATATTTAAACGCCGAGGGCCGAAAGTCCCAGAAAAGTTCTATAATATTTATTTTAATAAGTTACAGGGTTAAAAAAAAAGACACAATTTAGTGTGATTTTTAATTTTAAATATTTCATTCAAAATAAACTTTTTGTTTATTCTAAGAGACTTTCGGCTCTCCGTAATAATGTAATGTAATATAAATAAAAATGAATGTTTGCATGTACTCGTATGCATGTATGTATGTATGTGCCTTATAGACTTATCATATGATAACCTTAATCAAAGTTGTTGTACATGATCCCGGTAAGATTTTTGAGTTGGTACGACCAACCTAAGTGAAAAGGGGGCATGCCCCCCCCATATATATTTTTTTGGACAAACTTTTCTTTTTTAATTTTATATGATGTACAACCAAACGATACATTCAACCCTAAATTTTCACTTTTCTATCTCCAACCGTTATTTTTTAACAGCCATCTAAATATTGCCTTTTCCATAGAAATAAAAATGAACGTTTGTATGTATGTACCTTATAGACTCGCAAACTATGCATTTCATTATAATATGATGACCTTAATAAAAATTGCCGTTTCCCGGCGGGGGCGGGGGCGGGGGGAGGGACAAAAGGAAGGTCTAAATGGAAGGCAGGCAAAGACCCATCCATGGTTATGATGTCAAAATAAGAAGAATAATTAAAAATACACACACTTAATACATACACTTAATTTTCTCACTTTTATCACCTACGTCTATTATTTAATAGCCATATTAGTAATTTAATATTTTTTAATCCTGTGCGATAATTGACCAAATATGACTAGACCAGTAATCCCCACCAGGCGTCTACCGGTGTCACTTCTTACTCAGTAAACAGCAATATATTTTATTATGTATGTATCGAGCGTAGTAGTGACGTTTTTAAAAGTTTTTTGGGAGTTTGCGGAATAGACTTTTAGTGTCAATGTTTTGGACAAGGAAAATTAATTGTGCATTGAAAAACCGCCGTCGTTTTATATGTACGCACGGCAAAAAATATTGCTTATCAGAATGAATTAAACTGATACTTTTATTGGGTAATACGTAATGTATTTTAAGTATTTTTTTGATTTTCTGTTAATTTTTATTTTTTGTACTTTGACACATTATTGATTTATTTCTAAGGCGGTACGAAGTTCGCCGGGTCAGCTAGTTTAATTCATATAAACTAAGTTTTGACGCAATTATAACACTCACCGGCCCGAATAAAAATAACACTGATCTTTTATTATCGTAGTGTTTTAGTTACATAATATAGTTGCAAAAAAATTACTTGCCAAAATTATGATAAATTAGGTCAAAAATAGCCGTTTGATTGACACAAACGGAAACATTCTTGAACTGATAATGAACGACTATTCACTAGGGTGGTGCGAAAAAAGTAAGCTGATAATTTCGTGTCGCTATAGTACAGAAAAGTTACGATTGGTAATTACAAGAAAAACAGAAAAATAATTATTCAAATCGGATTTCATCTTCCAATCCCGCAACGGGCCTAAAAATTATGAAAAGAACGAAATTTTACCTTTTTTTCAAAAATTTTTTATTTATCCTCTATGTACGTTTTATTTACCGCTATAGTAAAATTTATTTACAGTTTGTATGGTTGAGTAATAAAAAAAATAATTTTACGCATTTAACGAATATCTTTCGATTCCGCAAGGTCAATCAAAACCTATAAAGAATTGAAATTTTTGATGACTTTGATGAATTAAAAAATATTTAGGTAATCTCATTTTTCTGTTACATTGTGAAGCTCTTCGCTTGTTTAGATACTGTATGACAATATTTAAACAATCCAGAGCTCACAACGAGGAGGTGGCTGCACTTCTAGGTCAACTGACACCCTTCTCTCCAACCAACCAATGAGTGTGTGTTTTTTACATTATTTATAAATGTACATTTCTTTTTGATCTGTTTGTGTCCAGCTTTTAAACTCCAACTTTGTATTGTGATTTGGTGGTAAAATCTGGCAGCATGTAGGTACCTTGATCTAAGTGTTGCCCTGATGAATCTATCTCTTGTTTTAGACCCACGACCCACATACATTAGACGATGCAACCAACGTGACCAACTTTCCGCACCGCTCGACAGTTTGCGGGTGGCATGGATATTTTTGCACATTCCAGTCTGGCATGATGTAATGCAGGAACTTGTATTTTCATTTGAAACTCTGCGAAGAACTGGTGGATAAGATAGTTTTGCAAAATTCCAGTCTATTATTTCAGTGCAGTCCTGTGCTTCACAATTTAAAGTAGGAGAAATGAAATTTCTAAAAACTTTAGCCCTTGGCTTTAGTTTGACTGGCTTTTAACGCTCTCCTTAGCCCTAGCTCTCTAATGAATTTCATTTCTCCCTACTACTTAAAATTTTGAAGTACAGTGCTAAACTAAAATAATAGACTGGAATGTTGCAAAACTATCTTCTCCACCACTTCTCCGAAGAGTTTCAAATGAAGATATAAGTTAATGCACTACATCGCGCGACATGCCAGACGGGAATGTACAAAACTATCCCTGCCACACGCAAGCTGACGAGCGGTGCATAGAGTTGGTCACGGAAGCATCGTCTAATCTCTAATGTATGTGGGCTCCAATCAAGAGATAAATTCATCAGGGCAACACTTAAATCAAGGTCCATGCTGCCAGATTTTACCACCAAATCACAATACAAAGTAGGCGTTTAGAAGCTGGACACAAACAGATCAAAAAGAAATGTACATATATTATATTATGTAAATAATGCAAAAAACACACACTCTTTCACTATCATTGGTTGGTTGGAGAGAAGGGTATGGGTGGAGCTAGAAGTGCAATCACCTCCTCATTGTGAGTTCTGGGTTGCTTAAATAGTGTCATATAATATCTAAACAAGCGAAAACGAGAGATGCTAAGGTACGACGCTTTCCACAGATGGAAACACAAAAGACCTAAACAACAGATAGCTGAATAAAGGTACAGAAAAACGACAAAACAGATGGTTCGTAGCTCAACACAAAACAAAACGAGACAAATCAAAGGTAAGACGCACAAATTAAGACACATTTTAGTATAAAATAACAACAAATGGGACCAGGCCTTAAGCCTGGGACCCAAGCAAGCAAAAACAGTATCGCGGACAAATCACCAGTAGTCAAAGGCTAAAAGCGCATCACGCTGACCTAGTTTTCAAACCGATTAGGACACCACATTGGAATCTTATTACCCAGGATTCCCATGTGAAGAGCATTTGGCTGATAGTTGTGCCCCCATCGCGCATCAGCGTGCTATGGGGGGGAAAGGGAAGGCCTGGAGCATTGGAGCGGGGTGGAGTGACTCCTGCCATAGGCACGAGATAAAACAACTCGCTCCAATGAATTGTTACACCCGAACGTAATTTCTTTAAAGGGTGAACAAGTCTCACGGGTCGGGTTGAATAATAATGCTTGCTTGCTTGCTTAAACAAGCGAAGAGTTTCACAATGTAACAGCAAAATGAGAAAACTAAATGTTGTTTAATTTATCAAAATCATCAAAAATTCATTTTTTTTTATAGATTTTGATTGACCTTGCGGGATCGGAAGATATTCGTTAAAAAACTATTTTTATCTACTCTGTCATAAGATGTGTAAGTTTTTAGTTTTTGAAAACTGTCATTTTAGATTGGAGTGCGTGAAGTGTTTTAAGTGTGCATCAAGTAACAATGTATTTTAAATGGGACTTACTTTTTCGCACTGTTTTAACACACTTTCATATAATCAAATATCCTTAACTTTCGCGTTGTCAGGTGATGACATAATGAGCAATAAATTACGACAAGAGTTTTGACAGTTTTGTGGTTTGAAAGAAGTTAGAATTTTTAAATGTCAAAGTTCTAAAAATTGTAGAATAGAAATGAATTCCAGTGACGAAGAGTTACAGTTTTTTTATTTGTTTATGGTAGAGTAGATAAAATTATGAATTATCAATTTGACTTTTTTCGCACCACCCTACTACTCACTGGCCTGCGTCATTTTTGAGGTCGGTACTTTTATAGGTGATATTTTATTTATTTCTTGCTTGATAAATTCAACAATGCTACTTATTTTTGGCAATTAGATCAGGTTTATCTAGGGGAGCAGGTGGCTAGTTGTAACAATTTTCATAAAATCAAATATATCTTGACAGCTATTTTCCCAATTATCACTAATTAAACACTAAACGCTAGTTTAACTCTTTCTGAATAAAATAGAACTAAAGAAAAGTTAAGAAGACTGTTATTTTTTAATCAACTAGCAATTTACCAAAAAAAGTGCATTGTTACAACTTATCCCGCGCTTGGGGCTAGTTGTAACATCTATTGGGGCAGGTTGTAACATTACGAAAATTCGAATTTTTTGGAATATTTCGAAGAAAATACCAACGTTGGTCGTCCTGTTGAAAGATGTTGCTCGACTTAATAAGGTAGCCTCTGCTCTTCTTAAATATAAATGTAGATTTCTACGCATAAAATTTTGGACCCAATCTGGACCAAATGTATAATTTTGATAACAAGAAGAAGGAAGTTGCTTAGCACTGAGTTTCACAGCATATTGGTAAGGCAGTTTTCGCATCTTCATGGGAATTAGCCGAAAATATACTTCGGTGCACTTCAAAATATACGAAGCCATTTTACTTTCTTCTTCGGCTGTAAAAACTATCCCTGGTTTAGTACAGCCCACTTGTAGACTCTTAATGTTATTCTTTTTTTCTATATCGTTATAAAGATACATGACACAGTCCGTGCTGTTTTACTTGCTTGCTTTATGCTACATTGATTATCTAAAATTTCCGCTGAACCTAACTCGTAGATTTCACTTCCTGGCTTTGAGTTGACCTTTCTGATTTTCTTTTATGTTGTCTCGTTCTGGACTATTACTAAACTAAATAATACGTTTTTATATTGTAGATCATAAATTTAGTGATATTCAGCTCAATTTGTAACATGTTACAACAAGCTCCAACGTTTTGTTACAACATACCCCGTAGCACACTTTTGTATATTTATTAAAATAACTAAAATATCTTGCTAATCGTAAAATCGTTAAGCAACATCAATGTATAACTAAATTTAGAAAAGAAATGAACACCGGAAGATTAATTTCCGTTTAAAACAATAGCGATAACCAAAATTTTATGAGAGTCAAATTTTAAATTACCTCATCCAAATGAAGTACGTGCACAAAACTACTATTTGCAACTATCGGAGGATGACTGGCTAGACGGTGTCATTTGCAGGGCGATAAGAGGATAAGATTGAGTCAGCTAAATTAGTTAAAAATGGTCAAATAACCTATGAAAAGCCGTGTTACTACTTACCCCTGTTACAACAAGCCCCTTGTTCCCCTATTATTTTTCGGAAAATCAAATTATCCAAAGAAATAACGGAGCACGAGAATTAATAATAATGATTATTGTTTTTTTATTCAGCTTAATGCCTCGAAAACTGGGCGCGGCCCAAAATAGTGACAACTCTACCCTATCGAAAATAAATCTACGAGAATTACAAAAAAGAATATGTATGTCTTTGTACTAACTTTATAATGCTTAAAAAATTCCGGGATCTGGATTTCAATGTATGTATATTATTTTTATAATTCTCATATCAAAGTTAGGCACGTGAAGTTATGCGTGTATTGATTTTGTATTATGATGTATTATGATGTATATATGATTTAATCCCCGTAGTTTTTAGTAAAGTAATCCAAATGACATGTGAGCTGAGAGAGTGCATCTTTATAGACATGCGTGTACCAAGAGAATTGAAGTTCTACGGTAGACTAATACGCCTGCTCCTATAATAATAGTTACCCACAGAGTTTTTAATAATTAATACTTTAATGAATAGTCTTGTCGCCAGTGGGGGTACAACGGCCTCGTTAATGCAGATGGACTTACCCAAGTTTTTTTACCCGCAGAACACGAATTTTTTGGGTAACAGTCGATCCGGATGTCGATAAGATTGTTATAAACAAAGAACTTGAGGAATCACATAACAGCGATTTTTCGCAAAACAAAAATTTTTTTTTGTATTTTTTGGGTCATTCTAAGCAAAAAATGTGTTTAAAAGTTTTTTCGTAGGATGCATAGTTTTCGACATAAACGCGGTTGAACTTTCAAAAAATTGCAATTTTTGAACCCGCATAACTTTTGACTGAAAAATAAAATAGCAATTCTCATTTATGCATTTGAAAGTTCAAGTCAAATTCTATCGGTTTTGATTACTTTCATTGCTAAAAATTAATTTTTTTATTGTTAGACAAAGCTATAAACACGTAGTGATTGATGATGTTTTCAATGAATTTCTCATTTGAAATCGAACGAGTCGGCGCGCAAACAGACAATTTCTACGTAGATTACGTACATTAAAACGCATGCATTAGGCACGGGAAACACTATGTGTTTATGGCTTTATTTAGGAAATAAAAACTTAATTTTTAGCAATGCAAATAGTCAAAACGGATAGAATTTGACTTGAGCTTTCAAATGCAGAAAGCAGAATTGCTATTTTATTTTTTAATCAAAAGTTATTCGGGTTTAAAAATTGCACTTTTTCGATTTTTTGAAAGTTCAACCGCGTTTATCTCGAAAACTATGCATCCTACGAAAAAACTTGTAGGACCATTTTGTGCTGAGAATCACCCAAAAAATACAAAAAATGTTTTGTTTTGCGAAAGATCGCCGTTATGTAATTCCTCAAGTTCTTTGTTTATAACAAACTTATCGACATCCGGATCAACTGTTACCCAAAAAATTCGTGTTCTACGGGTGAAAACACATAAAAAAAACTTGGGTAAGTCCACCTGAATTAAGGAGGCCGTTGTACCCCCCCTTGCGACAGGACTAGAAAGCCAATCAACTCTCTCTTTTTTTCTGCATATTTTCATGAAATTTAGAATCGTGGAATTTCATGGAACTTTGCATGAATTCCCTAATAAATCATACCAGGATTTTTGTAAAAGATATATTTTAAAGTACCCTAAATAAGGGTCACAATACAAAACGTTTTCGGATTAAGAAATCCATCATCAGTGTTTAAAAGCCAAAAATTGCATGCCTGAGCCACCAAAATGTATTCGGTAAAAACCGTTTAAATGTAAACGATTTAGTTGTTTTGCATATTTATATAAAATTCATGTGATGTCAAAGATATGCCTGGATGTTACCCAGGGCCACACAGGACTCTTCCCACGTGGTTGTTGGCCATTGAAATCCAATATATGAGGTTTTCTCCAAAAAATTCCAACCACGTGGGGAAGAGTCCTGTGTTGCCCTGGGTAACATCTAGGCATATCTGTGACATCACATGAATTTTATATAAATATGTAAAACAACTAAATCGTTTACATTTAAAGGGTTTTTACCGAATACATTTTGGTGGCTCAGGCATGCAATTTTTGGCTTTTAAACACTGATGATGGATTTCTTAATCCGAAAACGTTTTGTATTATGACCCTTATTTAGGGTACTTTAAAATATACCTTTTACAAAAAACCTGGTATTTTTGTGATTTATGGTATACAGCCAGCTACAGGAAGTTTATTTTCCTCGTGGATTTTTTTAATTCCCTAATACGTGGGAACTTTTCTATGAGATATGCAAAAGTTCTAATATCTTTTGATTTGACAAAATTTTTCATACGGTCAAGTTTTAAATGAAGAGTCGAAAGTAGAATCCTAAGTACACCAAAATCGAAATATGTTTGATTCCTGTTCATTTAGCGTAGCAGACTTTTGCGTAGCAATACAGGTTTTGCAACAAATGTGAGTTGCAAAATTCTATCTCGGTCACCAATCTTAACACCAAAGTATGCAACATACATTTTAAGTATAAAGGGTGTTATTTTTAATATTTTATCTGATATTGTAACTTAAGTACAACTGTTGGAAAATCTTCTTCTTCTTGTAGTTACTCAAATGATGTAAAAAAATGTCCGAAGTGAATTTTTTTTGTGAATTTGTTAAAAAAAATTGTTTAAACAATTTTTCCATTACGGTACCACTTGACACCCTGTGGATTCGTTATAAGGACTTCTTTTTGAGTAAGTTTGTGCAAAAGAATCGAACTGGAATAATTTACCTAACGGGGGAGACGATACAGCCTAGACTATAAATATCACGATTTGAACATAATATACAGTAACATTTAATTTATAGAATCGGTTGTTTGTGTGAATCAACTTTTACTAAATGGCATTGGGAAGAGTATACTTTAACTAGTTGAAGTCTACTTTTACTAGCAAATGTTGAATAAAAATCTTCATTTTATATTTATAATCAACTTTTACTTAAACCAGCCGTTTGAGTCGATTTGAACTAGGAAAAGTCAATTCCAACTGGATAATCAACTTGAACTGTAACATATACAATATTCTAACTGTCCAGTGTGTTTTCTTCGAGGCTGACTGTAAAATGGAGAGATAATGAAACAACTTTTCTTTTACCTATTTTATTTATCTTAATATTATAGAATCTGGTTAACTAAATCTATTTTTATTGACAAATATACAACATAACAAATAGAATAGTGTTAATCCAATATTTTATAAATATTTTTCATCTCATAAGGGAGTAATTTTAATAGGAAGTCCCACTTTAGATATTAACGGAAAACTTTTAGGTTCAAACTCTATCTTGGTTGGAGTTTCAGGACTTCTTTCTATTTCGAAGTTCATTAGCACATACGAAAGTCCTATTGACAAACTTAGCATTGCAAGACGTCTACCTAAAAAAATCCAATCACATAATTATTAAGTACATACAGTCGGAAAAATTAAAGATTACCCATGAATAGGGAGCGGATTTTATGCTAAATGCATATTGCATGCATATTTCGCATATTTAAGAACTTAACTAAATTTTGCATATTTTTTAAGAAACATGCATATTTTGTGCCTATTTACAAACATTTAAGTAAAAAAATAATAATTTTTTAATTCGACACAAAATATTTCCCCACACAGGCTGTCATATCTATTAATTAGAGAACTACCTGAAGAGAGACCGAGAGACGGCTCATTCACTCACTGCCTTTTCATTTTTTCTTAGAAAATACCCGATCTTTACACAAAGTACTTATAGTGCTTATAGTACGCCGTTATAAAATGATTATAGGATGTTAAAATGATGAAGGATGGTTTACCGGGAAATTTTATTTACTTTTATTATATTTAGTACAATTTGTATCCCAATTTAAGGTACCTATAATTCTGGTGATTCTTTTAAAACCCCTATTGTTAAGAGAATTTACACCTTTAACCATAGTTTTACGATTTTCTAACGGAAATTGAATTATTCATGCTTTAGATCAGATCCCGTCTTTAAATGGCTTAAAAACTTTGGAGGACATAATATGCGAAATTTTTAATGGAAATTTTGAAATTGATTTTGGTGCAGAATTTTCGGATTTACAAGTTCTTTTAAATACGCCCCAATTACTTTTGTTGATGATAAAAGGAGTTTTTTAAGTTATAAAAATACTTTATCTGATCAAAGAAAAATGTTTCCTCGTAAAAAATTTGGAAAAACACATTGTAGTGAATTATAATCGAAGTTAACGAAATCGAAGGTAACTATTGGTATCAGTTTTTGTAAAAAATGTGCATAAATTGCACATATAAAAAATAATGATTTTATTTGAAAGATAATAAATTAGATTGCCACCCCCCCCTATAAAAGAACCCCCTAGAATAGAATAAAACAGAAAATTTGTGGTTTCTCGAAATGCGCATTTTTTGAAGTTTGTGCATATCTTGCGCATATTTCGTAATTTTTTACTGCATATATATGCGCATATTTCATCAAAATTGATCGCATATAAGTCCGCTCCCTACCCATGAACGATCACATCAATCACTTATTTTGTATTTGCTGTATTTTTCTATAAATATCCAACATTTGTTATAGAAAATGACAGCAAATACAAAATAAGTGATTGATGTGATCACTCATGGGTGTTCTTTCATTTTTCCGACTGTACGCTGTGAGCTCGTAGGTAGAGGGGATATTTAAAATTTCGCGAGCGCCAGTAGTGACAAATCAGTGAACGTTCGGTGGAAATTTGACATATATGTCAAAGTGATTAATTTAAAACACTGAAATTAAAAACATTCATAGAAAAAAATATTAGTTGGTCAAAACTGTGACGTATAGTTTTACCTTAAATATACTTACGTTCTAAGTACTGAATTTAAGTTTTTTTAATATATCGTAATATGTAATTATAAATTAGTCTAAGCACCATCTACACGATAATTGTGAAAGTATCATCCGAAGTAAGAAATTAATATTTCATTAATGGAACGTTTAAAAGATTAGCAAAAATCTTAAAAAAATCGATTGCAATTTAATTACTTTTTGCGTTGTAAATATTAGGCGATAACAATTAAATAATAAATTTAAAGTTATCGGCGAAAGTTGCATTAGTAATCAGCTAGTAGCGACACCAGCGAAGCTCAGAGCGTGTAGGTAACTTTTCTCTTATAATCACTTGGTAAAAAATGCTGTTTACGTGAGTCGTCAATAGCATTTCTTAACAACCACCATAAAAACAATTGAATTGATAGATTTAAAATTTTGTAAAATAAATAAATATTCTCATGAGGTGTTACTGTAACGTACTTATGATAATTAGTTATAAATAAACACCGTAGGTCGCGTCCAGATTCAGCTGTGGACACCAATAAATGTCGTAGGTTGGATACAGCATTTGCCGATCGCCGGCAACAACATTCCAATCGTTTTCGTTATCAGTTAAGTGCGATATGCTCCAGGGTAATAAGCTAGAAATAGGCCATGACACTCAATGATCCAGGTAGCTGACTACTTTTTTAGTTATTGTATACCTATAGGATGAAAACCTACCTGTTTTCTGCCTAGAGTTCGCGTCCGTTTTTTAATTATTAACAATTTAATGCAAAAATCGCGATTTTTTCGATTTTTTGCACCCCATTTTAAAGCTAAATAGTTGACATAAAATTACAAAATCTAATTTTTTAGAAGATTAAAAAACCTTCAAAATACCGATTTTTGAAAGTTAAAAAGTTAATTTGTTGCTACGTAAACTGCAAAATAAGTGAAAATCGTTATTTGTTAATGACTTTTACTAAAACTACCTTAGAACTTTAGTGTTTCACCCAAAGTTGGGTATTGGGGTACTTAACAAACCCTCAAAATTTGAGACTGATCCATTAATTAGTTTAAGAGTTATTCTAATTGTTTATCCCAGATACCTTTATTTACAATAACGTAAGACAGAAAATACTGAAGATAGGGCAATTCTGAGTATGTCAAATGAAAGTAGAAAACGGATACTACCAAAATGTAATAAAAAACTATAAAAAAATTATCTAATATAGTCAAAAATCCTAATGCCAAATCTTTGAAATTTTGTAGTTTAAAAACATTTAGAATAACTTTAAAAATATTGTCCGTAGAAAAAGTCGTTTTACATATTAGAAAATCTGGTATTTTACACGAATTTTTAAAAATGTATTTTAATTGGTGACTAGTCGTGGTAAGTGAAGGGGGAGCTGGGAGCCGACAAATGCACGAGCTCAAAAACTAAAAAATGCAACTTAAAACTACCATCATTTTCTATATCTCGGCATCTACTGAATATATGTTCTTCGTTCTTTTTTAATTTGTATGTAATTTTTATGTACGTTACAAATATGCAATTTGTCTAGACATTTATTAATTAATAAAGAGTCTAATTTGTTTAAACGAGTTTTGAAAAAATTATTTTTTTCCAAAAATCCAAGATTTTAATCATACTATCCCTATTAAGCATAGAAAAAGATAAGCTATACTTTAATAAATAAATTATCTTCAATAAATAATTATCTAATAAAAATCATTTATTTATTAAAGTGTACTTTAACTCTTTTTGTGATCATTAATGATACTATGATTAAAAAAGTAGATTTTTGTAAAAAAAATATTTTTTCAAGAATTGTTTAAACAAGTTAGACTGTTTATTAATTAATAAATTTATAAACAAATTGCCCATTTGTAATATACGTAAAAATTACATACCAATTAAAAAAAGAAAGATCAAAATACACTGAGTTGATCCGGAGATACAGCAAATTGTATTCGTTTGAAATTGCTTTTTCGGTATTTTAACTCGCTCTATTTGTAGGTTCCCCCTTGTAATCGTTTGCACTACATTTTTAAAAAATCGTAGAGGGTGCTGTGAAGGTATAATGTTTTTGCAATTTTTTTAAGAAAAAATACAAGTCCCATTCTTTAAAATGGCATATAAACAAATTAGCTGTGAATTAAAAAACATATATGGCTAACTTTGTCCCAAATAAGACCAGGCTAAATTTTTTTATTTGAACATTCGTGTTAAAATACTACCTTTTCGAACATACAGGGTGTCCCGAAAATATTGGTCATAAATTATACCACAGATTCTGGGGTCAAAAATAGATTGATTGAACCTCACTTACCTATATACAATAGTGCACACAAAAAAGTTACAGCCCTTTGAAGTTAGAAAATGAAAATCGATATTTTTTCATATATCGATAACTCTCAGAAATTTTTTATTGAAAATGGACATGTGGCATTTTTATGGCAGCAATATCTTAAAAAAAGTTAAAGTGAAATTTGTGCACCCCATAAAAATTTTATGGGGTTTTGTTCCCTTTAACCCCTCCAAACTTTTGTGTACGTTCCAATTGAATTATTATTGTGGCACCATTAGTTAAACACAATGTTCCTAAAACTTTTTTGCCTTTTAGTACTTTTTCGATAAGTCAGTGTTTATCGAGATATTTTGAATATTTTTCGAATCCATCACATATTTGTATATGGTTAAGTAAGGTTATAGAGACCTGTTAATAATCTGAAAATTTATTTATAATTTACATTTTTAGGTATATTTTGAAAAAGACGCTATATCTCGATAAAAGGTGACTTATAAAAAAAAGACTAAGAGGCAAAAGTCTTAAAAACACTGTGTTTAACTGATGTTACCACAATAATAGTTTAATTGAAACATTTGGGGGGTTTAAAGGAACAAAACCCCCATAAAATTTTTACGTAAATATATTGAAAAAGAAGCCGCATCTCGATAAGAACTGGTTTATCGAAAAAATACTAGGAGGCAAAAAAGTTTTAAAACGTTGTGTTTAACTAATGGTACCACAATAATGAATTAATTGGAACGTACACAAAAGTTTGGGGGGGTTTAACGGAACAAAATCCCCATACATTTTTTATGGGGTGGACAAATTTCACTATAATTTTGGTTTAAGATGTTCCTGCCATAAGAATGATACATGTCCATTTTCGATAAAAAATCTCTAATAGTTTTCGATATATTGAAAACAATCGATTTTCATTTTGTAACTTCAAAGGGCTGTAACTTTTTTATGAGCACATTTGTACTAAGGTAAGTTAGGTTCAATCGAACTATTTTTGACCCCAGAATGTGTGGTATAATTTATGACCAATCTTTTCGGGACACCCTGTATAAAAATATTGTTTCTACGGACAACATTTTTAAACTTATTCTAAATGTTTATAAACTACAAAATATTAAAAATTTGGCATTAGGATTTTTGACGATGTTAATTATTTTTTTACCTTTTTTTAATACATTTAATCCTATCACTCTTCTACTTGCATTTGGCATACTCAGAATTGCTCTATATTCATTATTTTCTGTCTGATCTTATTGCAAAATAAAGGTCGCTGTGATAAACAAATAGAATAACTCTTAAACTAATTAATGGATCGGTCTCAAATTTTGAGGGTTTGTTAAGTACCCCAATGTCCAACTTTGGGCGAAACACTAAAATTCTAAGTGAAAGTTATTAACAAGTATACATTTTCACTCATTTGGCAGTTTGCGTAGCAACAAATTAACTTTTTGACTTTCAAAATTCGGCATTTTTGAATCAACTCAATCGATGGATCAACTCAATGTTCTAAAAAACTAAATTTTGTAATTTTTGTCAACTATTTAGTTTTTGAATGGAGTGCAAAAAATCGAAAAAATCCCGATTTTTGCACTAAATTGTTAATAATTAAAAAACGGACGCGAGCTCTAGGCAGGAAACAGGCAGGTTTTCTTCCTATAGGTCTACAATAACTAAAAAAGTAGTCAGCTACCTGGATCTTTGAGTGTCCCAAGAAAATCCTTATTACCCTGGACTAATATTTCAACTTGTTTATAATCAACTCGTCTTGTTCTCTTTTACTACTCATTTTACTCATTTCGCCAGGTTAAGGGGGAAGGCGCAAAATCTTGGTCCAATGCTATTTAAATGCATTAATTTTTTTTAATCTTGAGAAAACTAATATTTTTGAAAACTTTAAACGCAGAATGAAAGATTACATTATTACCGAGGGACAAAAGTCCCTTAGAATAAACAAAAAGTTTCTTGTGAATGAAATATTTCACATTAAAAACAACATCAAATTTTCTCCTTTTTTTTTCACCACTCTAACTTATTAAAATAAACACTATAGAAGTTTTCAGGGACTTTCTGCCCTCGGTAATAATGTAATATTATAATTCATTCGGCGTTTAAATTTTTCAAAAATACTTATTAGTTTTCTCAGGATTCCAGAAGTACTATGGGCTAATTAGCAAAATTCATGGAAAGGTTATTTACCAGCAATTTTATTGCTGGAATCGAATTATAAGATCCTATATATTAATAATATAGGTATGGAAAGTCCGCAGATTGTGTGCTACTTTTTTATAAACAAAATGGCGCCGACAAATCGTATTTTTTTCAATTATTGCTCTATAACTCCGAAGATTTTAACTTTACAACAAAAGCACTCAAATAAAAATTCACCGCAATTAAATTCTGCATAGAGATTTGTTTTTCCCGATTTGCTCCGACGAAAAGTTTCCTCGAAAAATGGGGGTTTCCCAACAAAAACTCTAATTTTCAAATAAAGTTTTAGGTAAGTAATTATTAATCAATAATTAATTAACTTAGAGACTTCAAAGCTTCCTTGGTATAGATTGTAATTCCAGAAGCCGGTGAAAATTAAACGAATATTTTAGCAACAATTCAATTGTTAATTAACAATTTACGATGGAAATAATAACTAAATAATCATGATGCATTGATCAAACTTAAAAAGATTATAAAGATGAGATGCTTATTTAATATTTTATCGACAAAATACAAATTTTTCGTTTTTTCGGATAATCTTTAAATTTTGAAAAAAAATAGTTATAATACGCTGGTCTAATTAGTAAAGTACAAAGAAAGGTTATTTACCAGCAACTTTATTGCTGTAATCGAATATTATGATCCTATATATTAATAATATAGGTATGCAAAGTCCGCAGATAGTGTGCTACTTTTTTTATTAACAAAATGGCGCCCCAAAATCGTGTTTTTTTCAATTATTTGTCTATAACTCTGAAGATTTTAACTTTACACCAAAAACACTCAAATAAAAATTCACCCCAATTTAATTCTACATATGTTTGTTTTTCCCGATTTGCTCCGACGAAAATTTTCCTCGGAAAATGTGGGTTTTCCCAACAAAATCTCGAATTTTCAAATAAATTTTTAGGGCAAGTAATTATTTATCAATAATTAAATAACTTGGTGAAATAAAAGCTTTCTTGGTATAGATTATAACTGCAGAAGCCGTTGAAAATTAAACGAATATTTTACCAACAATTTAATTGTTAATTAACAATTTACAGTTGCAATAACAACCAAAATAATCTTAAGACATTGATCAAACTTAGAAAGATTATCAAGATGTGATGCGTATTTAATATTTTGTCGACAAAATATAAATTTTTCATATTTTTGCATAATCTTTAAATGTTTATTATATTCTAATATTAAAAAATACTTAAAATGCGTATTTCAAAGGTCTTGAAAATGAACGTTTTAAAAAAAATTTCCAACCATTTGCAAGAAAGTTATGAAACAGCAAATTAAATATACGATTCTCCGTTGTTTATAATTTGTTTTAATTGTTTCAAAGTTTACAAGTGAGTCTGTGGTACAATCTAATTACTCACAAAGAATATGAAATATTAGTTCAATGGTTATATTTTAATCAAAGATAAATACTTTTTTTTGTAATTTTTAGCGCGAACGTATGCTTGATACAGAGCCGGAGCTTATATGTTCACTCGAAGCGACTGACACGCAGCATAAAATAATACTATAATTTTATTTATTAAGTGTACGTCGCGCGGCGTTCGTCGTTCGAGTGAAAATTTTAGCTACGGTACTGTATTAGTCTACTTTCTCGCGTGTAAATTAAAAAAAATATATTTATAATCTTTAATTAAAATATAACCATAAACTAATAATCGATATTTTTTGTAAATAATGAGCTTGTACTTTAAATTCACATTTACGCTGTGAAAGAATTAAAAAAATTTTGAACAACGTAGTAATCGTATGTTTAGTTTGCTGTTTCATAACTTATTTGGAAATGGTTGCAAAAAAGTTTTAAAGCATTCATTTTCAAGATATTTGAAATACGCATTTTAACTATTTTTTAAAATTAGAATATAATAAAAACTTTCTGAGAAACGTTAATTTGTATATAACTATTTTTTTAAACATATAAAATTATGCAAAAAATAAAAAATTTATATTTTGCCAACAAAATGTTAAATAGTGTTTGATCAGTATATCATAATTATTTTGGTTATTATTGCGACCGTAAATGATTAATTAACAATTGAATTGTTGCTAAAATATTCGTTCAATTTTCACCAGCTTCTGGAACTATAATATAAACCAAGAAGGATTTTAAGTCACCAAATTATTTAAATATTGGTAGATAATTACTTATCTAAAACTTTATTTGAAAATTAAAGATTTTGTTGGGAAAACACGCATTTTCCGAGAAAAATTTTTGTCGGAGCAGATCGGGAAAAACCTATATCTATGCAGAATTTAATTGTGGTGAATTTTTATTTGAGTGTTTTTCTTGTAAAGTTAAAAGCTTCTGAGTTATAGAGCAATAATTGAAAAAAACACGATTTTCGGGCGCCATTTTGTTTATAAACAAAGTAGCACACTATCTTCGGACTTTGCATACCTATATTATTAATATATCTAATCATAAGCTTCGATTCCAGCAAAAAAATTGCTGGTAAATAACTTTTCCCAAAAATGGCCTATTCTCCGATAATCAGCCCAGACTAAAGAATGAAGGCATTTAAATAGCGTTGGGCCAAGATTTTGCGCCTACCTCCTTAACCAGGGAACAGTCGCGCTCTCTTCTGTCACGTAAGCAGTCGCGCGTTAGATTAAATCTAACAATACTAATTTAAATCCGAATTTAAAACAAATTTTTACTTTATACTGTTATATTTCTATTTGATATGAAAATTAAAATTTGATAATTATAGACAAAATTCAATTTAATATAAAATATTTTCAATTTTCTCAACCACGGGCATATAAATTTAGAACAACCTGTATACAACAAATTGTTATATTTAATTTTAAGAAGTGATTAAATAAGACTCAAGTGAAATCGATAATAGGTAATTATGTTTGTTCGCGGAAGGATCGATCATTAGCCGATGCTAAATAAGACTAAGTGGAAATAGAGAATAGGTCATTAAAATTTGTATATAGTAGAAAGTAATTTTAGAATGGGAATTAACTATTTTCTTTGAAATCCATTAAGCATATTTAGAAAGTTTAAAAATTGGTTTTGAGGAATACTGCGAATGAGAGTTGGTGGTGGAAGTTTGATTTGTGAATCTGGAAGGGATATTTAGAAAGTAGGGGAATGAATGACAAATAGAGATCAGAATGTTTTGAGCTGTCGAGAAGTGAAGTCGAGTAGTAGACGGTAGTGCACGGAGAGTGAGAAAGCCGGTTTAGTTCCGTGAGTGTGGAGTATCTATCGTAGAACGAGAGGTAGGCCAGGTTGAGAGTAAAAGAACCTCCTTGAGCCAAGAGTTCCCGGTAGCTGATTGCAGTTTCGAAAAAGGTAGAACACAGCATCACGACAGAAGCAGGAAACGAGAGCTATACGAGTGAGTTTCAGAGGAGAACATTACTGGAAGCCAGGACGAGGTTTTGATTGCAGCCAAGGATAGCAGGAAACGGGTCTTGTGTGAAGACATTCTCAGTGCACCAGAAAAAGGTCAGTCTCATTTGTTTGGACATGAATGTATGGGTTTTTCGTAGTAAATACCACATTTAAATTTGAAGAAACATAATCAATAATATCAGAAAAGCTTCATCAAACTTAAATAGAATTGTTGCTGATAAATCATAATAGTTAAATGTTAATAAAAACTTTCAAATTGGAAATCAAAAGGAAATAAGATTCCCATGTGTCAATGTTATGTTTAAGAATAATAAGATATAGCAAATATTAAGCAGTGATTGCCATTTAAACAAAATAAACAATATTTTGATTACAATTGTAACCCATATGTGTTATTATTTTACTCTTTTCTTTCCTATCCCGATTAGGAACCATTAAGAAATACTTAGAAGCCACGTATGTAAGTAATTAATTTTATAAAAAGCCCTGAGATTGAAAACATATTGATGTGTGATTTGGTAAATTAATTAGATTATTATTAATGCATTGATTAAATTAAATGACATATAAAAATATTATCTCATATCAATAATCAAGATCACAACAACTGTCGTCCAACGTGGAGGGCATTGTAAAGTATTTCTAGTGGCAAATTTGAAGGATAGAAAGAGTAAAGCCGGTATTTGAAAATTTATATGCCTGTGGTAAAAAGTGAGATACTTACATTTGATAACATAAAATTTTAGATCTCTTTAGGTACAAATTTTACATAACTGATTTAATATTTTATTTTTACGATATTTACATTTGATATATTTATTGACAATTTATAATATTTGGGTGAGAAAAAGTCGTCTTGGTAACATACTAGTAAAATTTCATATTTGGCGGGGACAGTACTTCTTGAAAACAAATGTCTGTGACAAGAAGCCAAAGCAAGGACAACAAAAAACAAAAAGAACATTCAAATCAAGAGAATAATTCAGACCAAGAAGATATTTTAGACACTACAATCATGGCATCAGGACAGCAAGAATTATCAGGAATAGATAAATTATTGCAAATGATGCAACTCCAGTCACAAAGAATAGAACAAAAACTGGATGACAATCAAAGAGAAACAAAACAAGCAATGGATGAAGCAAAAAGGACGATGGATAAAAATCAGGAAGAAACATCAAAGAAAATGGATAAAGTGGATCAAAAAATGGATGAAACACAGCAAAAAATGGATGACAATCAAAAGGAAACAAAACAAGCAATAGAAGAGAACAATAAGAAAATAGAGGAACGCATAGAAAAGTATGAAAAGGAAATAAAAGGATGTTTGACAACAATGAAAAACGAGATAGAACAGCAAGAAATGAAAATTAAAGATCACATGCAAGAACAAGAAATTAGAATGAAGGACCACATGAAAGAACAAGAAATGATAATTCAAAACAAAATGGAGGAGTTAACGAATGGCCAGAAAAAGGAAATAGAAAATTTGGAAAATAAGTTAGAAAATGCTATTCAAGTAGACAGAGAAGAAGTGGAAAAAAGAATCACAGAAATAGAAAAACAAGTCACCGAAAACAGGACGCAACAGAATGTCGGAGAAAGAAGAGAAATGGTTATACATAGCACAGATGACGTGAAGATAAGGTTTGGCGGGGATGTAAGAAGATTACACCCAGTGCCGTTCATAAATAGCCTGAAAAAGAAAATACAGCACATCGGAAATTTCGAAACAGCAAAAGAAACTATCAGAAACCATCTCAAATATGAAGCAAGCCTATGGTTCGATAGCAAAGAAGAAGAATTCGGAAATTGGCAACAATTTGAACAAACATTTTTGAATTATTTCTGGGGAAAGGTCCAACAATTGGAAATTAACAAGGAATTGCAAAATGGGAAATACAATGATAGGATGGGTGTATCAGAAAGGACATATGCTTTGCAAATTTACAATAATGCAAAACATTTACAATATAATTACTCATCGGAACAATTAGTCGAACTGATTGCAAGACATTTCGAGGAAACGCTGGAAGACCATATCACATTACAAAATTACAAAGACATAGATAGTTTATGCCAATTCCTACAAATAAGAGAATCACGTCTAAGAGAAAGAAAATCTAGAAGGTCGCGAGAAGATTACAGGCCCCGAGAAACACAAGATTACAGAGATAGAAATCAAAATAGGAGGGACTATACAAGACGAGATTTTAATCCCAGAAGGGAAAACGAAAATAGAGACAACGGAAGAGGAAATTATGAACAAAGAAATAGGCAATGGAATGAGGACAGAAATCGAGAATACCAGAATAGAAACACCACACGCTCAAATCAAGAAAACAGAAATAATGGTAGACAAAATGAACAGGGATATCGAGAAAACCGAAACAGATCCGACAGACCTAGAGAAAATAGAAGAGAAGTAAATAATACCCAGACAGATGAATATGACGGAGAGAGACATTATGACGAAAATATAAACAACGATGAGCAACCGGCGTCTTTTCACGACGGCGCTCACTAAAAACAAAAAAACAAACAGGAATCTTTTGTCACCCCAAGGAGTTTATTAAATTGGCAGGAAACAACGAAAAGAAAAATGGAATTAATTTAAAATTTGTGGATGGATTTATCAACGAGACACCAATTAAAATTATGATAGATACTGGATCGGAAATAACATTGGTCAACAGAAAACTAATAGAAGAAGTTAACTTAACAAATTTAATTTACAAAATACCTAGGGTAAATTTAGTGGGCGCAAACAAACGGACATTGGCAACTATAAATGAAGGCATACGAGTAATGGTACGACTGGGTAAGAATATGTATGCACTACAATGTGTAATAATGCCAAATATGTCACATGACATGATAGTAGGAGTTGACGAATTGGCAGAAAAACATGTAGTGATAGATTTTAAAAATAATACGATGAAACTAACAGAAGAAAAAGAAAAGGAACAGGACAAGGAACAGGAGAAACAAAATACGGACGAATCAGGTAAAGAACAAACAGTGGAAATAAATTTGGCAACGAAGCAAGGACAAAGAAGAAAAGGGAGAAAAAGTCAGAAAAGGATAAAAGAAAATGAAACCTGTGGCTCCTCAAAAGAAGAGTTGAGCCCAGAAGAAGAAAATTTGGGAGTATCAGAAACAAGGAAAACCTGGGATTCCTCAAAAGAAGAGACGAGCTCAGGAGAAGAAGAAATAAAGCAAAAAAATGAAAGTGAAAAGAATATGATTGAAACAGTCGTATTTGAAGAGGAGGTATATGCAAACGAGGATGCAGAATGCACGGTAAACATGTGTGAAGAATCTGAAAAAAAAGACAGAAAATTGATATGTGGAGAAGGGAAAGAAAAGGAATTGCGGTTGATGTTAAGAAACTACGAAAATTTGATCAATGAGGAAAACAGAGTGGCGAAAAAGTACGAACATTCATTTGAGGTGAAAAACTTGGGAAATTTTCGATCAAAGACTTACCCGATTCCATACAAGTATCGACAAGAGGTGAAAGAAGAAATAAATAAAATGTTGGAAGATCAAATCATCGAAAGATGTGATTCACCGTATGTTAACCCGATTGTGATAGTAAAGAAAAGCAATGGAGAATTGAGATTATGTTTAGATGCCAGGAATATCAACCAGCACACTGTATCACAATATGAATCACCTCTAAACATCGAGGCCATTTTTGGAAGAATCACCGGGTCACACATATTTTCGAAAATTGATTTAAAACACAGTTTTTGGTTGATACCGTTAGCTGAAAAGTGTAGAAACTACACCGCTTTTTCTATTGATGGTATTGTCTACCGGTTTAAGGTAGTGCCATTTGGATTGCAGAGTGCTTGTGCTGCACTCGTCCGAGCACTACATACCATTTTGAATCGCCATGAAGATTTCATAGTTCATTATATCGATGATTTATTAATTTTTTCACAAGATACTCAGAGTCATCTGGAACACATAGAAATAATTCTGAAAGAATTGGACACAGCGGGATTGAAATTAAACATTGAAAAATGTCAATTTTTTCAAAAAGAAGTCATTTATTTGGGTTTTCAATTGGACACCAAAACAGTAAGATTAGCCGAAGACAGAGTCAAGCTCATAGATGAATACCCAAGACCAACGAATTTGAAAACATTGAGAGGTTTTCTTGGCACGATAAATTATTTTAAAAAGCTGATTCCCGATTTGAGCCAAAAGGAAATCCCTCTGATAAAATTGCTTAAAAAAGGAATAAAATGGAATTGGAAAGAAGAACAGGAGGAAGCTTTCGAAACATTAAAACGAGAATTCGCAAAAGGAACGAAAATATACCACCCCATTTACAATTTACCTTTTATACTCCGAACTGATGCGTCCATACAAAAATTTGCAGGAGTTCTGTCTCAAATACAAAACGACCAAGAAGTACCGATATGTTTTATATCTCGAGTGACTAAAACACATGAGAGAAAATATAGTGTTACAGAATTGGAGTTTGCCAGTGTACTATATTGCGTAAACAAATTGAGGTTTTACTTATTGGGAGCAAAATTCACAATCGAAACAGACCATGCAGCTTTAGTACATATCATGAAGAATAGATTAGTAAATAATAGAATACATAGAGGCATTCTGTTATTACAGGAGTATGATTTTGAGTTCCGATATATAAAAGGAAAAGACAACATAATAGCCGACGCTCTAACACGGGATGAGGACACCGGAAAAAAGGAAACAATTACTCTACAGGTGGGACTAAATAGATTAATACAAGAAGAAGGGGTATATTCGTTAAATGAGATAAGGACAAACCAGGAAGACCTAGAGGAAAGAGAGAAAAGAAGAGCGGAAGTAGAAAATAACATATATTTTAAGAGAATAGACGGAAAGGAACTATATTTAGTGACACAGACATTGGCCGAAAAGATAATAAAGAAATTACATGAGGACAATGGGCATATCGGTAGCAGAAAAGTTTGGCTCGTTTTTAGGGAAAATTACATAAGCCGACAGGATTATCGCATTGCAAAGGAAATTACCCAGAAGTGCGATGTATGTCAAAAATATAAGAGTCGGAATTTCAAAAACGAAAATGTTGCCAAAAATATTGAAGCCCGAAACAAACTAGACATTGTAGCAATAGATATGTTAAGCGATCTAATTATGACCACTAAAAGGAACAAACATATTCTGGTAATGGTGGATGTGTTTTCAAAATACGTAAAATTATATAGTTGCCGCACCACAAAGGGGGAAGAAATATTAAGAAAAATCGACAATTTTATAGCCATAGTAGGAACACCAAAAAAGATTCTACTGGACAATGCAACGTATTTCCGAAATGATCGTTTCAAGGGACAACTTCGAGAACGAGGAATAGAGACAAATTTTGTCAGCATCAGGCATCCACAGAGTAATCCTTCGGAACGATTCATACAGGAAGTGACGAAATTTCTTCGCATTGCAACAGATGGTCAACATCGCCACTGGGACAGGAAAATGGCGGAAATAGAAAGGTATCTAAATACAATTCCGAGCACAGTAACAAAAGAGACCCCAGAATACATCATGAAGGGTGTACTGCCGATAAGGCCATGGGAAGACCAAGAGCCAAAAGAATATCAACAGGTGATTGAAACCGTACAGAGAAGATTACGGCGAAGCAACGAAAAATATATCCAAAGACAGGAACAAAATAGAAAAAGAAGACCAGTGACTTTCCAAAAGGGTGAAAAAGTACTCGTGAGGGCATTACGAGTATCAAATCTTCCTGGGGGCATTTGCGCAAAGTTGATGCCTGTTTTCGAAGGCCCGTATATCGTGAATAATGAAAATGGGATAAATAGTTATGAGTTGAGGCACAGGAACTCGGAAAAGATCCGAGGAATTTATAATATTCACGATGTATACAAATATCACGAATAAAAGACAGAATTACATGAAGTAGATAGTAAGTTAGGATATAAGACGTAGATTAAAGTAAGGAAATATACAGGGAGTTGGTTTTGCCTCAAGAAAATTTATTTAAAAATGCAGATAAATTTTATCGAATACAAGGCGGGGATTTGTTATATTTCTATTTGATATGAAAATTAAAATTTGATAATTATAGACAAAATTCAATTTAATATAAAATATTTTCAATTTTCTCAACCACGGGCATATAAATTTAGAACAACCTGTATACAACAAATTGTTATATTTAATTTTAAGAAGTGATTAAATAAGACTCAAGTGAAATCGATAATAGGTAATTATGTTTGTTCGCGGAAGGATCGATCATTAGCCGATGCTAAATAAGACTAAGTGGAAATAGAGAATAGGTCATTAAAATTTGTATATAGTAGAAAGTAATTTTAGAATGGGAATTAACTATTTTCTTTGAAATCCATTAAGCATATTTAGAAAGTTTAAAAATTGGTTTTGAGGAATACTGCGAATGAGAGTTGGTGGTGGAAGTTTGATTTGTGAATCTGGAAGGGATATTTAGAAAGTAGGGGAATGAATGACAAATAGAGATCAGAATGTTTTGAGCTGTCGAGAAGTGAAGTCGAGTAGTAGACGGTAGTGCACGGAGAGTGAGAAAGCCGGTTTAGTTCCGTGAGTGTGGAGTATCTATCGTAGAACGAGAGGTAGGCCAGGTTGAGAGTAAAAGAACCTCCTTGAGCCAAGAGTTCCCGGTAGCTGATTGCAGTTTCGAAAAAGGTAGAACACAGCATCACGACAGAAGCAGGAAACGAGAGCTATACGAGTGAGTTTCAGAGGAGAACATTACTGGAAGCCAGGACGAGGTTTTGATTGCAGCCAAGGATAGCAGGAAACGGGTCTTGTGTGAAGACATTCTCAGTGCACCAGAAAAAGGTCAGTCTCATTTGTTTGGACATGAATGTATGGGTTTTTCGTAGTAAATACCACATTTAAATTTGAAGAAACATAATCAATAATATCAGAAAAGCTTCATCAAACTTAAATAGAATTGTTGCTGATAAATCATAATAGTTAAATGTTAATAAAAACTTTCAAATTGGAAATCAAAAGGAAATAAGATTCCCATGTGTCAATGTTATGTTTAAGAATAATAAGATATAGCAAATATTAAGCAGTGATTGCCATTTAAACAAAATAAACAATATTTTGATTACAATTGTAACCCATATGTGTTATTATTTTACTCTTTTCTTTCCTATCCCG
The DNA here is from genome assembly GCF_917563875.1 of Diabrotica virgifera virgifera. Lineage (NCBI taxonomy): Eukaryota > Metazoa > Arthropoda > Insecta > Coleoptera > Chrysomelidae > Diabrotica > Diabrotica virgifera. Next base: position 40,120,838 of record NC_065450.1, on the reverse strand, counting down.
ATTAGGAACCATTAAGAAATACTTAGAAGCCACGTATGTAAGTAATTAATTTTATAAAAAGCCCTGAGATTGAAAACATATTGATGTGTGATTTGGTAAATTAATTAGATTATTATTAATGCATTGATTAAATTAAATGACATATAAAAATATTATCTCATATCAATAATCAAGATCACAACAATACATATATTATTTACCAAAAAAGATACCTACGCATTACTACAATCTTCCTCGAGGCATTTACTAGTGGAAAGTTATGATCTAAATTTTTCATTAAGTTATCACGAAAAGGATAAAATGTTAGATTTTTTCTAACGGCGCGACTGCTTCCGGGTTAAAACCTTACCATCCGTACGTTGCAATGCTCTAAGATAACTAAAGATGCTGCTTCCAACATCTAAAGCCGCTCATGGCAGATAATCACTGCACTCGACATCCAATAGAGATCGTAACCATTATTTATGGTATAAAGCACACATACGCAACATATTGCGTGACAGTGTAGGCAGCGTACGGCGTTTATTGCTAACCACCGCATGTGAAGCCGTGTACAGCAGTTTGACGCTGCGTTCGGAGTGCGATAACAAACCGCATCTCTCATTTTTTGTATAAAGCATACATACGCAACCTACTGCGTGACAGTGTAGGCAGCGTACGGCGTTTATTGGCGACCACCGCCTGTGAAGCCGTGTACTGCAGTTTGATGCTACGTTCGGAGTAGAATAACAGACCGCAACTGTTATTTTTATTGCATTAAGCATACAGACGTGACCTACAGCATGGCTCTGTACGAAACGTACGGCATTTATTGGAGACCACAGCCTAAGAGGCCATCGCCGACGTGATATTAGTCTTCAGCGACCCCAAAAACCACCAGTTACGAGTTTACATTGACTTTATTTCCAATATCCGTAAAACACTAGAAGATGAGGTTCATCTTATCGGAGACTATCGCCATTATGATATTCATGTTTAGGGAACCCAAAAACGTATGGGTAACAAAATTGAACTCATTTCCATCAATTATTTCCAAATTACAAATTTATCATATTTCATCACTTAAAAATGCCATTTGGTATTTCAATTCTAATTTCGTTATGATCATTTTTGTACACAATGTTTCCAAAGGAACTGACGAATCGAGTGCAAAGAGAGTAAGTTTTCACTCCGGGACTGCACGCTAGGGTTTGTTTTGGTTGAATCAGAGACAGCAGCGTATGTGCCTCCAGATGAGAGACTAATAAGTTTCGAAACCGGTAGAGGTGCTTGCTGCACTCTCTGATTGGACTGGAATATGGTTCGGCTGTATTTTTGTTTTGCAACGAAATTGAAAATGGTTATTCATTTTTGATTTACATTTACTCTGATTGGAGTATGAAGGAATTGGAGTATGAGTATTCTCGTTGGAACTTTACCGCGCTGAGCAGATGGGACGTGAATTGTAAATTGTAGAATTCCCTCATCTTCCTTAGTCTCAGCATCCGTATGGCTTGCAAATTGTAGAAGCCTCGGAGATGTAACCAGAGAAGGTTCCCATTGTTTTCATTCTGGTGGGGTGTAGAATAGCATTATGTTGTTTTATATGCCATTAGAGTGAAAACTTAGTCTTTTTGCTAGCAGTTGCCGCTAGCGGCTAGGGCATCTATGCCATTTCGTTCGTTGCAATCCGGGACTGCACGCTGGGATTTGTTTTGGTTGGATCAGAGAGAGCAGCATATATGTGCCTCCTGATGAGAGACTAATAAGTTTCGAAACCGGTAGAGGTGTTTGCTGCACTCTCTGATTGGAATGGAATATGGTTCGGCTGTATTTTCGTTTTGCAACGAAATTGAAAATGGTTATTCATTTTCGAATGCAAAGAGTTTCATCGAGATTCATCCTACTGCTGAAATTTGGTAGGTTTAGGTTTACCGCTGTATTTTCTCACCTGCTTAGACAGTGAACTACGATGGTAGGGGAGCCAAGCGGGGATTTTTGTAGTTACTCGAGGGCGTCAGATTATCACATGGGGAGATACCTTGTACCCTGTAAATGTACCCCTACCATATTTATGTTGGCTCTTAATACAGGGGAGTTCGTCAAGGGGGTCCGAAAAGAAAATCTATCTTTAGAAAAACTCGAAATCGTCAGATCAAGATAAGGTCAGTTAAGTACATACAAAAGAGGTCAGTTAAGGTCAGTTAAGTACATACAAAAAATATATTTCAAACATCTAACGATTTGAGCGGGACGTAAGGAAATAAGCGAATCACAAAGTTTCACAAAAAAAGCGAATAAAAAAATCTATCGAATGGTACCAAACACGACCCCTACGGAAAGAGGTGGAGGGTAAATTTTAAATACGAACCCCTCGATATTTCGCGAAATGAACATCAGATCGAAAGACTGCAAAATACACGTACCTATTCAATATTTTTGAAAAATCTATCGAAATGGCACTAAACACGACTCCCCACGCAGGTGGGGTGGGGGGTTACTTATTTTAAAATCTTAAATAGAAGCCCCCAATTTTTACTGCAGCTTTGGATTTTTTACGTAAAAATAAGCATCTTTTGTTAGAGACATTTGGAATTATGGATATGGCGCTCTAATCGGAATTATCGATTATTGGAAATGGAAAATTGAACTAAAAATGGAAAGTACGCCACTTTATGAAAAACTTAACTGCAAATTTAGTATACTTTCCTCCCCTACTATGATGATTTTATGTGAATCCTTGAATGGGTTAAACTACTGTTTTGTATTATCGATAGACACTCAACAGCTGCTGTCCACTCGATCTAATAATAAATCAATGAAACAATTATAACTCAAATTAAAATACTTTAAAAAATCCTTATATAATATTTCTTTACAGTAGGGAAAACCGGGGCAGAACGGGATACTTAAGAAAGAAAACATCATAGAAAGAAAACTAAACTGTGTATTAAAAAATAACAAAGTCAGAAACGAACTTGCTATTAAACTTCATATACCTTACTTTGTTTATAATCCAAATGGCCTAGTTATTTGGTTATAAAGAACTTAACTTATCCCGGGGCAAAATGGGAAATGCTACGGGGCAAAAAGGGGGAATGTATTTTAGTCAGGCTCACAGAGTTCACAAATGTGAGCACCCTCGTCTTCATCGTCAATACCTGCGCAAGGAATTATGAGCCCATCCATGGCAGACACTACACACTACCCATCGTTTAGTTGACTGCAAATATAAGAATCCACAGTAGATGCAACCACCAATCTTTCTCATCTTCTTCTGATGAGTCAATCTCGTTTTCTTCTTTAGTTTTCTTTGATTTTTTTTATTAGTTAAAGTTTTAGTTAGGTTCTTCTTACAAAGTTTAAATGCTGTAAAGTAGTGGCAATAAAGGATGGGATAGTCCCGTCTTGCCCTGACCGCTTTGCCCCAACAGACATATTTTCAAGTAAAATTAGTCATTTCTAACGTAAAAGATATAAAACGGTTCACAGCACGCAATATTAAAATTCAGTAACAGATCTATCATATTTGAATGAAAAACGTGATAAAACTTGCTTATCTACTCCCCTTATAGCATTTCTATAAATCACTAAATTTTTTAACAAAACAAAAGAAAACGAATTTTATGTCTGTACAGAAGCACACTACACAAACTAGAAGTTTCTTTCTAATGAGTGAAGTGAGTTAACCCACGTTCGTTCGAATGGCGCTATTGCTGATATTATGACGACTATAATAAGTTATACACAGCGATGCATTTCCTGTTCTGCCCCGAGACTCGTTTTGTCCTGGTCTCCCCTACATACTAGTAAAAATTTATTTGCTGTAATAATCCAAGTAATGAAGCTTAAAATAGGACACAACCTCGCAATTTTTACAGAATGGATAGATTTGCTTGAAAATTTGAGAATAAGTAGTGGATAGTCCAAGGATCAAAATCTATATGAGGCCGAAAGGCGCTTTTACCATGGGGGTGGTTGCCACCCCATGTCGAGGGTGGAAGTTTTTTATTTTATTTTGACCGCAAAGGTTGGTAAAAACACTCCTTCTAAGCAAAAAACGTTTTATACATTTTTTTGGTAAAATTAATAGTTTTTGATTTATTCGCTATCGAAAGTCTTAGTTTTTTATCGAAAAAATCAATGTTTTTAATCAGTTTTCTGCTAATAACTCAAAAAGTTTTCGTTTTATCAAAAGCACTTTGCTTTAAAAAATGTACGTTTTAAAAAAATAAATAAAAACTTTTTTTTATTTTCTTTTAGACCAATAGTAATCGAGCTATATTTTATTATATGTTAGCTCTTCTTCGTCAAATGCTAAATATTGTAGTTTCAAAGTCAAAATATAGGAAAACTATGCATTTTTCGAGGATAACTTGTTTAGACTAATTTAAAGTATCTTAAAATATCTATCTCCTGAAATAAGAAAGTAGTCTCTAGCTCAAAAATTAAGTGACTTGTAATAAAAATAATGTCAGTCCCTATTTTTTTTAGCGAAAAAGTGATCGGAAACTTCCTCCTACTCACCACCCTCGCTAAAATTAGTCATTGACCTTATTTGGTCTTCTTTATTTATGTAGTATGAATAGGTTCTAGAGATTTTACCGGCTTATAATGATAAGTTAAAAAAAATGGAGTTAAAAGCGAATAAAGAATTTTTGTAGTTTGGTAAAAAATGCACTTTTCTTCATAATAGAAATATTAGAATCAGAGATACAAAAAAATATTTAAATATGAAATTGTAGTTTATTTAATTCCCGAGAACAGGGTTTGAAAAAAAATTTTAAGGAAAAAATTGAGTGGGCTATTGACAATTAAAACTACCTCTTTTTGCAACTGAGGATTTTATAGGATATAATATTAACAGCCTTATAGACCTTATAAAAGCCTACAAAATTCTTTTTTAACAAACTTTCTAGGGTAAAAAATAAAAAAGTTACGGTTAAAATATCAATATATTTTTTTGAAAAAAAAAAGGAGAAAACCAATTGGAAGCATAATAATCTAAGTTACCGATGTTTTTAGTCATTTTCCTTATTTATTCTTACTATGGTTAGTATTTAAAAAACTGGAGTTAAAAATGAATAACGAATTTTTGTAGTTTGATAAAAAGCAATATTTTCTTCAGAATAGAAAGATTAGCATCAGAGATATGAAAAAATTTTTCAATATGAAAGTGTAGGTTATTTAATTCCCAAGTTTTTCGATATAAAACTAACACTTTCGATAGCGAAAAATTCAAAAACTATTAATTTTATCAAAAAAATGTATAGAACAGTTTTTGCTTAAAATGAATATTTTTATCAACTTTTGCGGTCAAAATATAATAAAAAATTTTCACCCCCGAGATGGGGTGGGAACCACCCCCATGGTAAAAGCACCTTTTGGCATCATATATTTTGATCCTTGGACTATCCACTACTTATTCTCAAATTTTCAAGCAAATAGATCGATCCATTCTGTAAAAATTGCTAGGTGAAGACCTTTGGTTCCTGGACTATAAATCCTTTTGACATAATTCATGCGTACCGTACATTTTCCTTTTTACCACTTAAGCATAAAGAAGGTTCCATATTATTCAAGTAACAGCAATGTTACCTTTCAAAAGAGGTATCCTACAGATGAGGATACCTTTCAAATGAGGTATCCCGTGACCTCGGTTTATATTTAAAAAGGGTCATCAATTACGTCATTACGCTAACACTGATAGCCATTGTAACGCCATGCGCCATAGCGATAATGGATGGCCATTAAAAAATAAAACTTGACATATTTTAAGATTGTTTAAAAAGGCGTGGGTTTCTGAAGTACCTAATGAATGTATAACATACCTACTTTTGCATCATACTTTATATTCCCCACAACGTTTGTTCTTATCAGAAAATTAACATAAATTAAATAACTTCTTGATAAGTTCTGTATAGTTTAAAAAATAATAGTTTATTAATTCAAATGGGTGTTGATATGTTTATATGGCTAAATATTTATTATTTTAATTTATACATACGCACTCAGATTAGTTAAAATTAGAGCGCAAATCAAAGTGTATGCTTCTATGAATATATTATGTAAGGACGTAAATAATATTTCTTTACTTATCAATACCCTAATTACAATCGCTTGCAATAAACCAGGGCGCATCTGTAAAAATATTAGTACATTTGGATGTTGAGAGGTGACTTATATTTTTTTGCAGAAAATGCTTGGAAATAACTCATATAATAATAATTAAGTTATCGTCCCACTCAAAAAGGTCCGGAATATTGTTTAAATAATCAAAATATCAAAAAATAAAAGAAAAAATCGATTTTTTCTTGGTTGTTTGATTATAAATTTAAAAGTATTTATTTCCGAGAAAAGTTGCACTGACATAAAAGTTGCATAATTAAATTTTTTCTACACTATAGGACTAGATAAATATTTTAAAAATTGTCACCCTTGTTGCAAAATAGAAATAATTGCGAAAAAACCACAAAAAAAAACAAGTATTCGCATTTTACGTTTTTCAACCATTTATGCTACATTTAGGACCTTAATATTTTATCTAGAAAAACTTTATGATATAGTAAAACAACACTGTAAATTTAATTAGGATCGGTTTAACAGATTTTGCAAAATAAATTTTAAAATCCGGCTTTATCAAAAAAATTCATTTTTTCAAAATGGTGCAGGACTGAAAATAAAGCAGACAGCAAGTTGAATTATTTTACATATAGAATGATACTGTACCTTTTATTTGCAACTTTCGAAATTAAAATCGGTTAACTACTACAGCGTCAGGAATTTTTTTAAATAAACATTAATTTTTAGTGCTACGCGCAGGACAGCGAATACGTTTGCTCTGATTGGCATTCCAATGACCTTTGATAATGATGAATAAATTTTAATTTTTAGTACACTTCGATATAAATAAATGGATTTGTTTATTGCAAAATAAAAGCACATACTTTGTCCTTTGAAATTACACTTTTTTAGGAAAAACTTTCTTTGTTCATATATTTTAACTTAGAGAATAAAAGTTAATTATTTTTATTTAAACATATGCAATTGTTTAAACAATATTTCACAAACAATTATCAAATTATTTTGATTTTTGTGGAATTAAAATTTTGAAAAATTTGAACAAAATATAGAGTTAAAAATATTATGTTATATATAGACTTTAAGCAATTTTGGTGGAAATCAACTTGTGTGAATCGAACACCGCTGTAAAATGCGAATACTTTTTTTTTATGTTTTTTTCGCAATTATTGCTATTTTGCAATAAGGGTGACAACTTTTGAAATTTTTAAGCAGTCTTATATTATAGGAAATTTAATTAGTGGTGAGCGAGACTGGTCTTGGTCTTGCAGAAAGACCAAGACCAAAACTAAGACCAAGACCAAGACCAAGATCGCTTTTTGGTTTGCAAGACCAAGACCAAGACCTGGTATTTAAGATCAAGACCTATACCAAGACCAAGACCAGGTATTTAAGACCAAGACCAAGACCAAGACCGAACCTTGCAAGACTACGCAAGACCAAGACCAACCTGCAAGGCTCTTGCACTTTTTGCGAAATTGGTTTTTTATTATTTAGGTAACTTTATTTTTTTAGTTCAATAATATACAGAGAGAGTCTGTAAAGTGGAATAAATTCAATATCTCAAATACTAATTGTTTTTTTGGAAAATGCTCAGACCCGTCGATTAGTATTTCAAATTGTCCTTTTTGACATTCAATAAAAATGTATACAGGGTGTTCCAATTTAGAGATATGACGTCATCGTCGATTTTCTTAAATGGCAACACTGTCGTTTTGATAGCTAATTTGATAGGGTTTGTAAAGTTATACATAACTGCAAAATATCAAATTTTTATTCTCTACCATTTACAAGATAAGAGAAAATAACAAAGTTATATCTGTAATTTGGAATATATTCAATAATTAAAATACTGTTTTTTTGAAAAATGCTCAGACCCGTCGATTAGTATATCAAATTGTCCTTTTTGACATATAATAATAATGTATACAGGGTGTCCCAATTTAGAGATATGACGTCATCGTTGATTTTCTGAAATGGCAACACTGTCATTTTGATAGCTATTTTGATAGGGTGTGTAAAGTTATACACAACTGCAAAATTTCAAATTTGTATTCTCTACCATTTAGATGATAATAAAAAATAACGAAGTTATGAAAAAGAAGTAATCAACTAATAATTGAATTTAATTATTTCAATTAAGAAATGCTCATAACGTTGCCCATTGACAATTTGACAATAATTGAGGGCAACATTATGAGTTTTTGCTTAATTTATTGTAATAATTAAATTCAATTATTAGTTGATTACTTCTTTTTCATAACTTTGTTATTTTTTATTATCATCTAAATGGTAGAGAATACAAATTTGAAATTTTGCAGTTGTTTATAACTTTACACACCCTATCAAAATAGCTATCAAAATGACAGTGTTGCCATTTAAGAAAATCAACGATGACGTCATATCTCTAAATTGGGACACCCTGTATACATTATTATTATATGTCAAAAAGGACAATTTGATATACTAATCGACGGGTCTGAGAATTTTTCAAAAAAACAGTTAGTATTTTAATTATTGAATATATTCCAAATTACAGATATAACTTTGTTATTTTCTATTATCTTGTAAATGGTAGAGAATAAAAATTTGATATTTTGCAGTTATGTATAAGTTTACAAACCCTATCAACTTAGCTATCAAAATGACAGTGTTGCCATTTAAGAAAATCGACGATGACGTCATATCTCTAAATTGGGACACCCTGTATACATTATTATTATATGTCAAAAAGGACAATTTGATATACTAATCGACGGGTCTGAGAATTTTTCAAAAAAACAGTTAGTATTTTAATTATTGAATATATTCCAAATTACAGATATAACTTTGTTATTTTCTATTATCTTGTAAATGGTAGAGAATAAAAATTTGATATTTTGCAGTTATGTATAACTTTACAAACCCTATCAAATTAGCTATCAAAATGACAGTGTTGCCATTTAAGAAAATCGACGATGACGTCATATCTCTAAATTGGTACACCCTGTATACATTATTATTATATGTCAAAAAGGACAATTTGATATACTAATCGACGGGTCTGAGAATTTTTCAAAAAAACAGTTAGTATTTTAATTATTGAATATATTCCAAATTACAGATATAACTTTGTTATTTTCTATTATCTTGTAAATGGTAGAGAATAAAAATTTGATATTTTGCAGTTATGTATAACTTTACAAACCCTATCAAATTAGCTATCAAAATGACAGTGTTGCCATTTAAGAAAATCGACGATGACGTCATATCTCTAAATTGGGACACCCTGTATACATTATTATTGAATGTCAAAAAGGAAAATTTGAAATACTAATCGACGGGTCTGAGCATTTTCCAAAAAAACAATTAGTATTTGAGATATTGAATTTATTCCACTTTACAGACTCTCTCTGTATACTGACATTGTAATAAACCTTAAACAATATCGAATTTTTAAAATATGTAATATTTTAAGCTAAAAATCAATAATTTTGACATATACTTTGATCGGTAGTAAAACAGATTAAGGGGAATTGGTTTTAACATTCCTCTTCTAATATTTCTAGCGTTATCTTATAATTTTACAACAGTAAGTACAGGGTATTTAACGTAAGCAGGCCACTCAAATAACAAAAAAAGCAATCGAACGTCAAAAAAAAGGGGAGCACAATCGAATTTAAAAAAAATCTCCGTATTAGACTGTCGTATAAGAACACATTTGATGAAAAGAATACTGATGACCTCGTTTCTGTAGTATCCAAAAGTGACATTTAAAAAACCGTATATGTAGAAACAGAAATAAAATTATTCCTATGACAGTTCAACAGTTTCCAGTATAATAGATTTTCCGCCATATTTGTTTCTAATTGGAACTTAAAAGCTAAAAATAATGAAATTTTTTTTAGTGATACTGGATTCTTCGTAAAACGATTTTCTTTAATTTTTCTATTTTAAGTTCGAGCTTTGTCACACTATACAGCCACCCTGTATGTGCAGAATGTTTACAGAGTATGTGTACAAACTTTATAGGTTAAACGTTCATATGAACTGAAAATAAATTTATTTTTAATGACAAATCAGTGTTCACGTTCGATACATCATTTCAATAGGAATTTTACATCTTATTAAAATTGAATGTTTTTTTAAATTTTTTCTCCACATAAAAAACACAGTTTTGCTTTGGCCTTGTATATAAGTACATATGTATAATTAAATAAAGCGCGTATTTCCTCAAAATAAACTAAAATGTAACTAATAACTTTTTCTTTTTTCGAACACCTTAAAAATTATGCGTCTAACAAAAAACCTGTACAAAATATTTTTGTTTTTTGTACCTTATAAAAAACAAAGAGATTCGTTCCTTCATAAATCTTCTTGTTATAATACAAAAATAGATATGGTAGGTGAGAAGAGTTTGTTTTTTTGGTGCATGCTTTAATCGGTGTATTCAACTTGAGATAAAAGAGAAACGTTCGAATTTACGTATATAATGATGTATTTTAAGAAATGAGAAAGAAGTATATTTAACCCCTCATCCATCAGAATTATAATACATCGTTTTGCTTTTACAATACTTTTTATTATAGTGTTATTTCAATGTTCAAAAATTTGGACTGGTTTAAAATGAACGGTTTTTCAAAAAGTAAGATCAAATTATACAGCGCATTTTTACATTTTCTTAAAAATCTAACTTTTTCTCCATGTAACTCGAAAATGATAAAAGATACGAAAAAAAGATACCACACAAAAATGTTAAGTTCTTTTAGATAAAAATTTTGTTTTTGTTTTTCATTACTGTATCTTTTATCATTTTCAAGTTACATGGATAAAATGGAAGGTTTTAAGAAAATTTAAAAATGCGCTCTATAATTTGATCTTATTTTTTTTTTAAAACCATTCATATTAAACCCGTCCAACTTTTTGAACATAGAAATAACACGGGTCTACCCTAAAATCCCGACAGCCAAAATACCAACAGCCACAATGCCGACGGCCAAAATCCCGACACGCCAGAATCCCGACAGGCCAAAATCCCGACAGGTTTGATAAGTTTCTTTATAACATATAATTACATTTATTTCTTGTTGTTTGTTTATGGCCATCTGTTTTTTATTTTTTGTTACTAAACAAATGTATTTTGTATTAAAAGTATTAAACAAAAGTCGGAATTTTTACTTATGCGAGGATTGTTGCATATCGGGATTTTGGCCTGTCGAGATTCTGGCATGTCGGGATTCTGGCGTGTCGGTGTTTTGGCCGTCGGGATTTTGGCTGTCGGGATTTTGGCTGTCGGGATTTTGGGCGGCACCGAAATAACACTATAGTAAAAGGTATTGTAGAAGGAAAACGATGCATTTACATTCTGGTGGATGGGGGTTAAAATTACTTCTCATTTTTTCTTAACCCGGCACCTGCCACGTGGCTTTGCAAGGCATCAACTACCACGTGGGGTGCTCACAGCACCCCTTAAAAATTTTCTGTGATCTACTTGTTTATAAACAAAATAATGTGTTAAGTTACACAAGAATATAAAAAAAAACATGTTTTATTATCTTATTAGCTACTAATATATTATAAAAGTTAAAAAATAAAATTAAAAAGGTGTTATAAGCAAATTAGCAAGTACCAACCCATAATAAATGAAGTGATGTAAAATATCTAAGAAAATTAAATTTTTTGAGTATAGAGAATATATTAATAATTTAGATCAGTTATTACAATAAAAAAATGTAAATCTGACCTGTTTATCAAAAACATAAAAAATTTTTACTGCCAGATGATGACACCCCAATTCGAATTTAGAGCTACAATTTCAGAATGACACTAAATAACCACTTTAAACACAAACAGATCTATGCTATATAATATTATTGAAAGCTACTATGACGCACAGGACGGTTAACAAATTTGAAATACCAAATATTTGATGAAAATATGTTATGGGATGCTGGTAGCGCCCCACGTGGCAGGTGCCGGGTTAAGATACATTAGTTATCAATTTTGTTTGTAGCATATCGTGCTTAGTTTGAACAAAATGGATCTTTAATATTGCTCATTTTAAAGACCTTCTCAAGCCCTACCGAAAGTATTTATTGCATTATACACCTAAAATCTAAAGGATTCTCTGTTATTTTAAGTTGAATAGACTAATTTGGGCATGTACCAAAAAAACAAACTTTTTCACCTACCATATCTCTTTTTGTATTATAAGTGGAAGATTTGTGAAGGCAAGCGTCTCTTTGTTTATTTAAAACCTACAAAACTGTTTTATATAGTTTTTCTAGTTAGATGTATAGTTTTTAAAATATTTGCGAAAAACCGTTCGAAAAGGTATTATGTTTCAATGAAAATGGCCAATTTTCAACCACGAATAACTCAATAAGTATTGAGTTATCAAAAAAAAATTATAGAACAGTTTTTGCTTAGAATTAGGTTCTCTAGCCAATTTCGTAGTTATTTTAACCAAAAAAATTTTCACCATTGAGAAGGGGTGGAAACCACCCCTACGATAAACGCACACATCGGCATAGGGTAGACTTTGAATTAGGAGATAAGTAGAGGCTAGGCCCAAAATTTCATTAAAATCCATGCAGTAGGATAGAATTCGGAGGTAATATCTTATTCTTGCTCCCATTGACTGGCGTAAATATTTTATGTTCAGAAATAAAGTCTTCTACATAATATCTAATTTAAATGCTCAGCAGATGTTTTTTCTTTGGTGTTCGTGTTCCCAGTCGGTGTTCCACTTGCCATTTTTTATTCTTGTTGTGTTGAATTTGTCAAACTTGACCAAAACTATCCTAAAAACACCAAAAGTTCTTCTTTTTTTAATAAATTCTTCGCACAGAACACTAATTTCACTTTACAGTGCAGTGTTGCCACCTCCTCCTGAGCGCGTTGGCGGTTGAATGCCGATCCAAACACGAAAACGACAAGATATACAGGGTGTCCCGAAAAGATTGGTCATAAATTATACCACACATTCTGGGGTCAAAGATAGTTCGATTAAATCTAACTTACCTTAGTACAAATGTGCTCATAAAAAAAGTTACAGCCCTTTGAAGTTACAAAATTAAAATCGATTTTTTTCAATATATCAAAAGCTATTAGAGATTTTTTATTGAAAATTGACATGTATCATTTTTATGGTAGGAATATCTTAAAACAAAATTATAGTGAAATTTGTCCAACCCATAAAAATTTTATGGGGGTTTTGTTTCCTTAAAGCCCCCCAACTTGTTAATCACAACGTTTTTAAAACTTTTTTGCCTCTTAGTATTTTTTCGATAAGCCAGTTTTTATCGAGATGCGGCTTATTTTTTAATATATTAACATACAAATTTTATGGGGGTTTTGTTCCTTTAAACCCCCCAAATGTTTGTGTACGTTCGAGTTAAACTATTATTTTGGTACCATTAGTTAAACACAGTGTTTTTAAAACTTTTTTGCCTCTTAATCTTTTTTTGATAAGTTACCTTTTATCGAGATGTAGCTTCTTTTTCAAAATATACCTAAAAATGTAAATTATAAATAAATTTTCAGATTATTAACAGGTCTCTATAATCGTACTTAACCATATACAAATATGTGGTGGATGCTTTTTTTCATTTATTTTTATTTATTTAGTACCCAAATAACAGTACTGGACCAATTACAATCTGGGTTAGTGTATTAAGCGTATTAGTAAATTTACCGTTTACAGATCATAAACATAACAACAAAACAGTATAAAATACATAGACTACATAAACGCCGTTTATATGTAAGTGTGTGAAAAAACTCAAAATGAGAAAAACACACTCACATACGAACAACGACGAACAAAAACTTATAAAGTAATTAAAGAAAAACAGAAAATACAAAAATTCGAAAAGTATTCAAAATATCTCGATATACAGTGGCTTATCGAAAAAGTACTAGGAGGCAAAAAAGTTTTAAAAACATTGTGTTTTACAAATAGTGCCACAATAATAATTTAATTGGAACGTACACAAAAGTTTGGGGGGGTTTAAGGGAACCAAACCCCATAAAATTTTTATGGGGTGCACGAATACCACTTTAACTTTTATTTAAGATGTTGCTGCCACAAGAATACCACATGTCCATTTTCAATAAAAAATCTCTAGAGTTTTCGGTATATGAAAAAAAATTGATTTTCATTTTCTAACTTCAAAGGGCTGTAGCTTTTTTTGTATGCACTATTGTATATAGGTAAGTGAGGTTCAATCAACCTATTTTTGACCGCACAATCTGTGGTATAATTTATGACCAATCTTTTCGGGACACCCTGTATAATATCCAACATTCTGATTTTGGGGTAATTACGATTCGACTTGATCATTTCTATTCGATTTGTTAAAAGTTATAGAATAGGACTGAATGCCTCTGTTTAATTTTTGTCTGGCCGTTCTGTATGTATGATTATATTTGTTTACAATACAGCTATATAATAAAACACAGAAAAATACCTATACAAGCTCTGGGTCCTTCCCCAAAAGGAAAATAAATTAAGCCTTCAGATACTGTCTCTTCTGCGAACCTTTCTGGATCATATGACTCAGGATTAGGAAAATATTTCTCATCTCTGTGGATCGCAAGAAACGGTATTACTACTGTCATTTTGTCACTTTCTAATTTTAAACCGCTACCTTCAAATTGATAATCAGATATAGGTACTCGGTCCACGAAAGGTATAGGAGGGTACTTTCTCATTGATTCTGAAAAATAAAAAGAATATTAATCGTTAACCAAAAATGTTTGACGAAATTCTAGTATTCTATACTAAATAAAAAAAAAATCCGCAGAAGTTGTATAAGACAATTGAAAGGATAATATTTCAAAAGCTCCATGCAAAGAAGAGAAATGATGGAGCAAGAAGACCGCTCTGCAATTAAATGTTGATAAGTTTATTACTAGCGGACCAGATAAGCGGCGATATATTTTACACTCTCTCTATGAATAACATTTTACTGGTCTGTTGTGTCAATCAGCACTACTCAACAAGTTTTCGTTTATTCGTTTTAATATTTTATTGCAATGGTCACCTTTGGAACAAAGGTGACTGACGTCATCGAGAGGATAGCCAGGTTGAAGTGGAGATGGGCAGGACACGTAGCCAGAATGACAGATGGGCGATGGACGAAGAGGTTATTGGAATGGAGGCCAAGAGAAGACAAGAGAAGCGTCGGTCGACCGCCTACAAGATGGACTGACGACTTGAGAAAGGTAAATAAAAACTGGATGAGGGCGGCGCAGGATAGATGGGGTTGGAAACGAGGGGAGGAGGCCTATGTTTAGCAGTGGACTTTTGAGGTTGGATGATGATTGCAATAGTACGGAATATACAGTGCGCTGGAATAAGTGTTACCCCCCTTAATAACATATTAATTTTTAGCAAATAAGCAAAACGCTAGGACAGGTTGATTTTTAAAATAATCATAGTATATTATATCATGAATGTTTCGGACTTTACGCTGTCCCTCTTCAGGTGACAGTGATAACTTTGATTTTTTTAAATGGGAAAGTACATCATGTGATACCTCACTTAAAAGCTTTTGAAAGACTGATTACAAAAATGTATTATACTTTAATCCTTTTTGAGACCGTAGGCGCAAAAATTCGGTCGAAATATTGTGAAATGTATTCATTTTTTCGAATCCCGAGAAAATTAATAAGTATTTTTGAAAAATTTAAACGCAGAATGAAATATTACAATATTGTAGAGGGTCAAAAGTCCCTGAGAACTTCTATAATGATTATTTTAATAAGTGACAGGAGTGAAAAAAAAGAAAATTTAGTTGGATTTTTATTTCAAATATATCATTCAAAAGAAATTTTTGTTTATTCGAAGGGACTTTCGGCCCTCGGTAATAATGTAATATTTTATTCTGCGTTAAAATTTTTCAAAAATATTTATTAGTTTTCTCAGGATTCGTAAAAAATTAATGCGTTTAAAAACAATTCCATCGAAACTTTGCGCCAACGCCCTTAAAAAGGATTAAAGTATTATACATTTTTGTAATCAGTATTTCAAACACTTTTAATTGAGCTATCACATGATGTACTTTCCCATTTAAAAATATCAAAGTTTTGCCTGTCACCTGAAGAGGGATAGCGTAAAGTTCGAAACATTGATGTTATAATATACTTTAATTATTTTAAAAATCGACCTGTCTGAGTGTTTTGCTTATGTGCTAGAAATAAATAGGTTATTAAGGGGGGATAACACGTATTCCAGCGCAATGTATCTTGTGACGTATCTTATAATGTATGTTTAGCCAATAATCAAAGTTATGCCCTTACAAAACCATATTATTATTTAAAAAATATAAGGGGTACCATGTATCATAATTATTATAATCTCCTTTATACACGTAAAAAATTTGTTTATTAAATATGTATTTCTTAAATCCACCCAACCATTGGAAAAATGATTCATGGTATTTAAAAATATCTATTAACGACACTGTTATCGACAAAGTCGATCAAATTCAAACTTGTCATCATATTACACTTTTGTTTATCGTTTAAAATTAAATGATGATTGTGAATTGTATTGGTGTTATTTAATATTTTAGCAAAATACATAATCAGCAAAAATTTTATTTAAAACATGCAAACCGTTTTTGCAATCACTACACTTGTTTAAACCTTTTGTTTTGTTGAAAACTCGGAAGTGATTTAGTGACAGTTTGTTTCAAGGTTATATTTAATACAGTGTCTGTAGAAAGTAAAGTCCTGGATGTATTTTATTTAAATTTGGACATACCAGCAACTTGTCAAGTATTTTCCAATTTTACTGCATGCAAAACCATTCGTATAATTTTCATTCAACGCAAAATATAGATCTTAATGATCATTTCATGTTGACAAATAATTTCGAGTATTTGAAATATTCCGTCCCACTTTTTAACGCGCCCTGTATATAAATATTATATTCATTTTATTTGCCTTTGATAGAGTAAAATCCAATATTCTTACTGAACATAAAATAGAGGAAATTAAATATTTTTAAAATAAGAAAATCTACGGTTTCGTTTTGATTAAATTTAGCGATCGGAATTAAATATTTACGCCCCACTGTTTGAGACCCACTGATCATCTCTTAATTGCATATCGGCCGTCATACGGTACAAGGACTTATTCACTAATTAAAAAATATATAAAAATCAATTAAAATATCAGAAGACAAGAGAATATGGGTACTTAACCTACTACTCATAATCCATCCTTCCAATCTATACATCTTAACAGATGCGTAGTGGTTATCTCAATGTTGCGTTTCTTCCAGGAATCGCATTCTCCCTGTCTATCCCTAGTTTGAGTGACGCGTACCACATTATTTGTGTAATACCTACTCGACTGTATTAGTCCATCGGGTTGGTGATGGCTCTCGAGTTTTTCTGCCTTCCGGTTTTCCTTGCATTGCTAGTCTATCCATATTATCTTTATCTTCTTCTTCAGTCTATTTGGATCCACTCCTGGATAAAGGCCTCCCCATGAGTTATCCATGTTCTCTTATTAGTGATTCTGTTTTTTGCTATTTGGTACAAGTTTCTCCCCGTTTTTGCTTTGATGTCGTCTAGCCATCGTTTTTATGGTCTTCCTTTACTACAACTGTATTTGCGTGGTCTCCAATGTACAATGTTTCTCGTCCGCCTTTCGATGTTTTTTCGTGTCATCATCTCCATTCCATAGGTCATAACTAGTAGAATACAACTGTTGAATACCCTTTTCTTTAGATTTATTGGTATCTTTTTGTTCTTCAACACATCACTGAGTCTTCCTACTTCTGCCCAAGTCATTCGGATTCTTCTAGTTATTTTTGCCGTTTGATTCTGCTTGCTTAGTTTGATGTGTGACCTAGGTATACATACTCTTCGACACTTTCAATCTCAGTTCCATCTAAGTCGGTTGTGATATTTTGATTTGTTGTCCCTTTGGTTTTATTTCAGTTCATTTTTAAACCGATTTTTTCAGATTCTTGTAAGCTCATTTAGCATATAGATTAGGGTTGAACGAAAGAATTGAAAAAAAAATGGATTACTTCTAAAGGAATTGTTTTAAAAAGTGTGTGTAAGGGTGTAAAAGAGTGCCCAAATGTTTTAAGAAGGGTACGTCTTTTCAAAACTTGAGGTTAACATACTTGGACATGGTGTTGAAGGCAGCAGACATGCTTTGGCTGAAAAGATCTAAGGGTCGATGTTTAATGTTTAATGATACACCAAATTATGATTATTCTGTGTGTTTCTGCTGTATTATGTGCTTCGTGTGATTGTGTGTGACAAACCGCTATTGTGGCTATATTCTTGTCACTTCACTTCTTCTTTTATTATTTGCAACAAAACCTGCTGCGTACTGATGATGGGTTTGCAAAACATTTTTCTTCATTTAGCGAAGATGTTTGTACTAAAAACGCCATAGGTTTCACTTTTTTCAAAAAAAAAGGAAAAAATGCCGTTTTTGACACTTAATTGTTTATAAATAAAAATGGCCGCCAGATTATACGCAGGAAATAGTTACAATCTGTTCTTATAGGTATTACCTGTCGAGAAAATGCTTCAGTACCCTGGCTGTTGAAGTGTCATGGAAAAAATCTTATTACTCTCGAGTATTACATTGTACTCTGTGTTCATTGTGACATATATATTTGCATATATTATCTGTGATTTGTAAAAATGTTTTCGATGTATTTTTCCTACTCGTCTATCCTGACACTAGTGGTCTTGCAGCTTCTCCTATTATAAATTATTGCATTCACAAAAATGTCTTTTCATTACAGTAGGTGTTTTGGATTTATTATTGCCTTTCTTTTTGTTATTTCATAGTGGTGTAACATTGATTCACAAAATATCTAACTGATGGCTAATATGTTAGTACAAACATATAACTGTATCTCATCTAATAATAGAATTACCTCGAAACAGAGATATTCGTAAAGAAATATAATAATTTTACGTAATTCATTTAGTAATAAAAATATCACAAAGAAAAATGCCTGTAACTGACTCTATATCATAAATCACAAAAAATAAAAAACTTATTTTGTAATAGGTATATCTAAAATCCCTAAATAGTGTTATATCTCAGCAGAACGTTTTCGGAATCAATATTCCATCATCAGTGTTATGACAGGTTTACATGTTTTAAGCCAACGGGTAAAAACCCTTACGATGTTTTAAAATTCTGAAGATTACTTTATAATATTATAAAAATTTTAAAGGGTGTTTAAAATATTTCCAGATTAACTCCTGGCATCACATGAAATCAACCATAGGGAACATCCATAAACTACGTCGTAAAAATTTTGGAGTTTTTTATACCCTCCCCCCCCC
Source organism: Diabrotica virgifera virgifera (assembly GCF_917563875.1). Taxonomy (NCBI): domain Eukaryota; kingdom Metazoa; phylum Arthropoda; class Insecta; order Coleoptera; family Chrysomelidae; genus Diabrotica; species Diabrotica virgifera. Next base: position 40,101,462 of record NC_065450.1, on the reverse strand, counting down.
CTTCCGTCGTAAAGAGTCGTTTGCAGTTGACCCCCCTCCTCACACCGACGTCCCAATTGCAACTCATGACCTCCCCTTTTTAGTGTTTTTTTTTAAATTCCATGTTAATCCTAGATTTTTAAAAGTTAGCTCTCAAAGTTTATTTACGAATGTATCCAAATCAGTATTACTATGAAGCTCATTAATATCCGCGTAATCTCTCAATTCACTGTACAACTAATAATCAGCTTTATAGGGACAAAAGACAACTTTTATCGGAGTTCCTATGCTTTTTAAATGCATCATATAAATCTTGATACTTATTTTGTTTTGATTTCAATGCCATTTATTTTATTAAGTATAAATAGATACAATGTACTAACTAATAAATAGAATAGAATATTTTATTTCTATTCATTCTGTTAGAATTTTTTCACACAGAGTATTCAGTATATAAGTGAACAGTTTAACATTTATTGCTTCCAGACGTTGTTCGAAAAGAAGCGTTTGTTTAATGACATAGGACAATGTTTTATTGTTTGTTATTCTGTATAAAACTGCTAGCAATATTATTAAGGCTGTAAGTGATAAAAACGAAATGAAAAGTATGCGATAAAAGTAATATACAAATTCTTCTTCATTATAAAATAGGGAATATTTTTATATTCGTGAACTTCAAACGACGTCGGATGTGCACTTATGGCCCCCTCCTCCTGTCGTATACCGTCGTAATAAGCAAAGTCCCCCTCCCCCTTTTCAACGACGTAGTTTATGGATGCTCTCGTATTGGCTGGAATATTTAAAGGTAGGACTTCACATGGCAGAGTTTAGATGACGACCTCACATGACAGAGTTCTCATCTAAACTCTGCCATATGAGGTGTGAGGTCCTACCTTTAAATATTCCAACCAATATGGCTGATATCATGTGTTGTTAGGAGTTAATCTGGAAATATTTTTAACATCGTTTAAAAATTTTATAACATATTTTAACATCCACAATTTTAAAGTAACTTAAGGGATTTTACCCTTATATTTTGGTGGCTTAAAACGTGTAAACTTGTGATAACACGGATGATGGAATATTGATTCCCAAAAACGTTTTGTTGTGATATAACCCCTTTTGGTGATTTCAAATATACCTTTTACAAGATAAGGTTTTTATTTTTCATTTAGTAATAATTAATCTTACCTTTAATACACATATCTAGATATTTATTGTCTTGCATTCCTTCGTATGTGATGCCACCGTATTTTTTTATATTCTCTTGAATTTCCTGCCTTAATCTAGTCTGTACAGATTCGTGCAAAGCTAGTTCATATAGAGTAAAAGAAAGTAATGTATTTAGCGTATCTCTACCAGCTATTAGAAATAATATTGCACCAGCTACTGACATGTCCATCTCTATAAATGAAATAGAAATTTATAATAATTATATTATGTGTATTTATTTGTTAATAGTTTTTATGTTCTTTATTTACCTCCCTAATCTTGACACTTATTCCAGGTCCCTTAAACAATAGTAGATTATACCACGAGTCAATAATGATGGCTATTATTCCCGAGGAATATTTACGAACCGAGCCGCGTTAGCGGCGAGGGAGTAACATTCCGAGGGAATGAGAGCCATTATTGCGAGTAGTATACTCTACTTTATCTACGACAAATTAATTAATTTAAGATTTTTAATGAACAACTTTATTTGTTAAAAACATTAAAATTAGTAATAGTACAATTAATAAACTGAATTGGTTGAGAATCATCATTAACTTTAGTAGAGTTTTTAATACAAATATTTGGGATCTCGATTGCTCTAGAACAAGAAGATGGTACATTACTATTTATCTCTTTAGCGATAGTATCTGCTGTAGTTGCCTTGTTTGTCATAGACTGATCAACGTATCCTTCAGCTACCTGTGTTGACTTCCAGCCCCCATGACGCTTTAATCCAGTTAAATCGCCTCCTCCATCAATATACATAGATTTAATCATTGAATAGAATGACCATAATGAAGACGGTTTATATTTTGCACTTAATTCAGCGAAATAGGCCAGCAGAACATTTTCGGAAAATTATTTCGCGTTGTTTCGAACACGCCATTCGTTGAAGTTTGCGTACGTTTTACTATAAATGGATTTCGATGTTTCAGGTATTAAGGTAGATGCTGTTGCTGTAGCTAGTTCTACAATTTCTGGTGGTGTACAATTAAAAGATTCTTCATTTTCGTCCATCTCAACACAAACTGTCAAATATACTATTCGTTTGACAGTGACACTTTTTGAGGTTGATTATTTTGTTTCCGTGGTGAATTTTGTGATTGTTCTGCCAGAGGGATTAATAGCTATTAATCCCGCATTATTAATCCCTAAGGGATTATTTTATGGCATTATATTGCAAACACCACAAGTATAATATATATATTATGTATCAGTCGTAGATAAAAATTAATTAACGGCAGTATCTCTAACCCTTTCTAGCAATCACGTAGATCCGAGAGATATCAGTGAATCTACTGCGGACCAGTTCCCCATTTGTTCTTCCTAAACCTTCCCTTTGGTTTACCCAAGGCTCTTTTACAAGGGAAATATCAAAAATATACCTACAAGCGCTACAATAGCTGCTGAGACTGGCCTGCAGTATTGTAGGATTTTCTGAACTACCCTGAGACCCATCTTTCTTGCGAACTTTCGAGGGCTACCCTATCAAATCCATAGCACGCTTTCAATTTTTCTTGTTTAGATTCCTGCTATTTCACTATCTATATATGTCGAGTTAGCCAGAAGTTGGCCCTCTCTTCCCTATTTTCCTGCTAACCAGTTATTAAATAGTGTGATGTATAATGCCTTTTAGGTCCAAACTAATTTAAACTCTCTTTCTTGGTTCAGATACATTATATTTACATTCAAGTCCATCAATGACTAACTATAACAACGTGTTTACATATAACAGTAACGACCTAGTACAATAATTAAATACTGAGTACAACAATCTTTCTCCACCGAGTTAATGTTTATATACACATTTAAATAATAACAAAACATGACAATTCAATGTTACTTGCGGTTATTGATACAAGAACAGATACTACATGGATTAATGACTTTGAATGAGTTTTAAACATATTTTGTACAGGGTGATATTATAATACCACACCTCCCCGTTTTGTTAAAATTACATATTTTTAAAATAAGATTGATTGTCTTATCATCGCCGTTTTTTTAAAAAAAAGAAAGTCCTAAGAAGAGAAGAAGAATATCTGAGTGTATATCCCTCTTTCCCTTTCACAGAGTGTTTATGATTACCTAATACTATTTTCAAAAATTAAATTTCCTAACTATCCTAACTAACTGTAACATGGTACATTTCAGATCAATCGATTTTTCCCTAAACATGTATATTCTTTTTCCTATTTTACACAAAAGTTCATATTTTCCCTATACTAAAACTGGTATTTTATAACCTATTACTAGTTCACGTACTTTCACGTCGTGTCTTTTCGTCCTTTTTTTTTCGTTCACTAATTCACTTCATCAAAACAGTGTCCACAGTGAATGAAATTGATCCTAACTTTTAAATAGTCTTTTAGTGCCTATAAGCCGTAACTAATTTAATTGTGATAAAATCTCGACTTTAATACTTCCTAAGCTAAGCTAAATATTACCTAAACTTCTATTAAATAGTATATATATTATGGTATAAAAAAATAATTTAACGTTACTTTGCTATTTCATCTTATTATTTCAGTCTTATTTTGATTTATTTATATACACCTTACTAACTTTAGAATATTGTACCTATAATAGAAATGTAATCTCTCTAAAACTTTTAATATGTCTCTAAAAAACTTCTAATAACTCTCTTGTACCTATAATAAATATTTAATCTATCTAAGAACTTCACTTTTTGTGTCCCTTTGCTTACTATCTACTAACACTTATTGTAAGATATTGTCTATCCTTAATTCAAACACTTCCATTTTACGCGAAAATTTAACCTGAATTCATTATCTACATTTAAAAATAAGTTATTTATAATTTACATTACTTTAGAGAAAAAAAATTTACAACTTTAATTCTTAGACATAATTCAATGATTAGCTACTTATTTGATATTATTCTTAATTCTGCTTTATTTTGACATTTCTGACAAATTTTATTTTCCTTGTTCCATTTTTCCCACATATTTTAATAAAATTATTTTTTTTCTCTCTCTCTTCTTCTTGTCTGGTACTATAACTATATTTCTTCATTTTTCTCCACATAATAACACTTCTACAGTGTACATAATTCATCTTCATATAACAATGATTTGTCATTTAATCATCAATATATCATTTCATAATATAACATCATAATAATCACTTCCTTTACTTATCCCTCAATGCCTACGTTCGACTAATCAAAGTGGCTTTACTCGAGAGAAAAGTTCCAATTCTTCTACATATTCCATATAACAATCATAATACTCAATACTAGCCACGAAACCTCTACAATCTACCTTAACAGAAGCGGGTATAACATCGTTGGCTAGATCAAATTCTTTTACAAATTTCACAACCTCAATCCCTTGCTTTGAGGCCGTTGTTTATTCACGAATAATCATGAATAAAATAGGTACTCTCAAAACACAGAGTGGGTCTCTAATAAGCTTTCAAGCTTCTATAAATCATTAGTACCTTCCTAATTTGACAAGAGCAGTGGGTTTCTTATTGTCTCTAGTTGCCTCATAATATTTAGCTTATAATATTGTTAGTTCTTCTGCTTATCTATATAGTTCTTCTTCAAATTCCTTATCTCGACTCATCAGGTCGGTTCGTTAAAAATATATCTCTTGCTTATAGCAATGTTTGTTGTATGTCATCCCTAATCATTATTCATTAAAAAAAATCATTTATATATCATTAGTCACACAAAAATTATTAATTCAGGTTCATATCATACAAAAACACAAAATCGATAAAAATGTAACTTAAAGATCAATAAATATCAATATGTAATAAGATAACTGGCTAATAAAAATTCAAGAATAGTATACATATTCGACAAAAATTCGATAAAAATTCAAAAATAGCATATGCAAAAGTTAGATAAAAATATTCGAAATCAGTTCATATCTCAGGATTCCATAGAAATTAAAAAAAAAAAAATTCGAGATTCCATAAAATATTCAAAAATAACCGGACTAAAAATCGAAATCGGATAGATTTTTCAAATAAATTCAATAAAGATTCAAAATTCAATAAAAATTCAATAATAACATATATTATAATAAACTTTGATAAAAATATTCAATTCAAAAAATCACTTCATGTTTCAAAATTCATAGATAAAAAAAATCGATATTTCATAAATTATTCAAAAATCAGCAAAGTTAAATATTCAATGTTCAATAACAATATAAAAACGAGGGAAGCATTTTTAATAAAGATAGACATTCTTACTTACATTTTATTTCCACTTTTGTCTTTTTTTCACTGGGTTTCCTGTATCGTCCTGGTCCATCTTCGCCGTCTCCGTTTCCAATTTGTTGCCGCCATCTCTGCTCCTCTCAGAAGACCTCCTCTAATCTGCAGGATCAGCCATGTATTAAATAGTGTGATGTATAATGCCTTTTAGGTCCAAACTAATTTAAACTCTCTTTCTTGGTTCAGATACATTATATTTACATTCAAGTCCATCAATGACTAACTATAACAACGTGTTTACATATAACAGTAACGACCTAGTACAATAATTAAATACTGAGTACAACAATCTTTCTCCACCGAGTTAATGTTTATATACACATTTAAATAATAACAAAACATGACAATTCAATGTTACTTGCGGTTATTGATACAAGAACAGATACTACATGGATTAATGACTTTGAATGAGTTTTAAACATATTTTGTACAGGGTGATATTATAATACCACACAGTAACCAATTTTGTAATATCAGCAGCGGATTCAGATGCTAAAGGAGCGCCCTGTTTACCTGTTACTCTATGAGCTCTGTCCTATGCACCTGTCCAAACTTGTGCTGGGCGACCTCTTTTATTTCCTTGGGGATTCCACTCTAAGGCAGTCTCTGCAATACTGGAACTATTTTTCCGGAGTGTGTGACCAAACTAACCCCATTTTCTTTCAGTTTCTACCCTCTTTTGTTGGGTCAGGTGTAGTAGGTCTTCGTTTCTGATGGTGATGGTAGATCGTTTCACCGGAACAAACTTATACTCAATCACTGTCAAACTCGACAACACCCAGATAGTGACCAGCTAATCAATCTCCTCCCTGAGAAGGTCCTGTATGATCTCATTTTTACAGGTATCTAAGTCTTAGTGTCCCGTGTTAAATAAGGATCTATTAAATTGAGGATCACTACCAATGCGCAAAAGGGCAGCATAGAGTGCTTCCGCAAATTGGCTTGGTAAAATTCTGCCTCTTTTTGGCTCAAAAAAAGAATCGAAATCTCTATAGCGTTTCTATCACTGCCTTACTGATCACTTTCTCATTGTATCTTACCTCTTTCTTAAAAATTTTAGACCTATTCACCTTGTGTAAGGATTTTCATCCTGACAAGCCCCTTTTGCCACTTTATTTGATCATATTCTTCCTCTAACCCTCCGAAAGTCCTTTGCTCTTGAGTTTGATTTTCTAATTTCCTTATACAGGGTGTTTCATTGGTAAAGTAACATACGTTTACTGTAGAAAGAGGATACTTAGGTGGTTTAAAAAATACCATACTTAATGGGTCTTACTCCAATAATAACAAAGATACTGGGTGTTTTATCTATTTTGCCATTTTCTTAATTGGTTCATAACTTTTTGACCACACTGTATATTTATTTTATATTTGGCACGCAAATATTATTTAAGGCGTACACTAAACTAATTTATTTACAATTGTAAAAAATCCAGGTCCGGCTTAAAGAATATTGGAAAATATTCCGACCCCAAAACAACACCCTGTACATTAAATTTTTTAAAATGGATGTTTCGGTTGAAAAAAGGATAAAAAACTAAATTCAGTGGTATACTTTGAATTTTCGGCAAAATGATTTTTCTGGTGAAATTTGGAATTTGAATTCTAAAATTAAGTGAATTGCGAGAGCTCCAAGTAGAAAAAAATTGAAATACAGCTTACAACTTGTCAATCACACTGTATATTGATTTTATATTTAACACGCGAATATTCTTTTAGGTGTCCAGTCAACTAATTTAATTATAATTATAAAAAATCCAGGTCCGGATTAAAAAATATTGTATAAATGTTCCAACCCAAAAAATCACCTTGTATATTAATTTTTTTTTTAAATGGATTTTGCATTTGAAAAGATCATGAAAAACAAAATTAGTGGTATACTTTGAATTTTCGGTAAAATGATTTTTCTGGTGAAATTTGGAATTTGAATTCTGAAATTAAGTGAATTGCGAGAGCTCTAAGTAGAAAAAATTAAAATACAGCTTACAACTTGTCAATCACACTGTATATTGATTTTGTATTTAACACGCGAATATTCTTTTAGATGTCCAGTCAATTAATTTAATTACAATTATAAAAAATGCAGGCCCGGAAAAAAAAATATTGTATAAATGTTCCAACCCAAAAAAACACTTTGTATATTAAATTTTTTTAAAACGGATTTTGCATTTGAAAAGAGGATGAAAACAAAATTAGTGGTACACTTTGAGTTTTCGGCAAAATGATTTTTCTGGTAAAAATTTGAATTTGAATTATGAAATTATGTGAATTGCGAAGCTCAAAGTAAAATAAATTAAAATATGAGTTAATTTTAATTAATACCATTATTTAATCTAAATTGGTAAAATATTAACATTTGCACACATAACAATAATTTTTGATGACCCTCTCTGTGGCTCAGTGGTAAGAGTGCCTACCTTTGGATCGAAAGGTCCGAATGGTCGTGAGTTCGAATCTCACCAGGGTCAGAAATTTTTGTTTATTATAAATTAATAAATGAAAATAGTTTCTGTCCTTGTGGGATCGGTACTCACCGGAGGGACCGCAGACGTTCGGATACAAATAGCGTCTCTTCGCAAAGACAATGACGTCGACTTTGCAATGTAACCAGGCACTTACTCAACACACACAGTACACAGTACACAAGACGCTAGGTACTTAACTACAAAAATTTACCGTACCTACGTATAAAAAAAATAATTTTTGATGGTGGTAATTTTGAATAAGTACCTTAGTTTTGAATAGTGATTATGCTGCAAATTTTCGCTGTTTTGTTATAATTTTTAGCTATTTTGTTGATTAAAGTGATGTATTCTTTATTGATCCTTTATTATTTATTCATTATTTAAAGATGAATATTCACCAAAAACTATTTTTCACACATAATAAAAAAACACTAAAATATTAACATTTTACCAATTTAGATTAAATAATGGTATTAATTAAAATTAAGTCGCATTTTAATTTTTTCTCCAAGAGCTCTCGCAATTGACATAATTTCAGAATTCAAATTCAAAATAGTACCAGAAAAATCATTTTGTCGAAAATTCAAAGTATACCACTAATTTTGTTTTTCATCCTCTTTTCAAATGCGAAATCCATTTTAAAGAAAATTAATATACAAGGTGTTTTTTTGGGTCGGAATATTTACACAATATTTTTAAACCGGACCTGGATTTCTTATAATTGTAAATAAATTCATTGATTGGAAACCTAAAAGAATATTCGCGTGTTAAATATAAAATCAATATACAGTGAGGTTGACAAGTTGTAAGCTGTACTTAAATTTTTTTCTACTTAGAGCTCTCGCAATTCACTTAATTTCCGAATTCAAATTCAAAATTTCACCAGAAAAATCATTTTGCCGAAAATTCAAATTATACCACTGAATTTAGTTTTTCATCCTCTTTTCGACTGAAGAATCCATTTTAAAAAAAATTAATTTACAGGGTGTTGTTTTGGGGTGGGAATATTTTTCCAATATTTTTTAATCCGGTTCTGGATTTCTTACAATTGTAAAAAGTTAATTTATTGTACATCTTACCAAATACTTGCCAAATATAAAATAGATATACAGTCTGGTTAAAAAGATATGAAGCAATTTAAAAAATGGCAAAATAGATAAAACACTCAGTATCTTTGTTATTAATGGAGTAAGATCCATTAAGTATGGTATTTTTGAGATCGCCTAAAAGTCCTCTTTCTACAGTTAACGTATGTTACTTTTCCAATGAAGCAACCTGTATATTATGCAGATGCCTGGCTCCCCCTGCGTATTGTTTACTTTCGGCGTCAATAGGTTGCATCTCCTCGAGTGTTGAAGCCAAGAAGTCAGAGTTTATTGGTTTTCTCCTCCTATGTTGGTGAAGAATCTGAGACGAGACAGTGTTATCTGACTCCCTTTCCTCTTGGTTTTTTTGTTGTTTCGTGTATATTTTGTTCGCAAAATTTATAATAACGGTAAAAGAAATAAAAATTTGCGGCATTGATACTGTCGCAATCTCGCAAGTTATTCAACCAGGAAGTCCTTCGTCGTCTTGGAAGGCGTTTGCCTCTTATTTTATCTTTCATACTATTTTGTAGCAACCCATAACCTATTTTAGGACCTTTCATTACATGTCCGAAATACTCCAAGCTTTCCCTTTTTGATGTTTTTTTTTTATAATATCAGTAATACAGGGTGTAACAAAAATACAGGTCATAAATTTAATCTATGAGAAGATCTTCTCAACAACCTGGTAAATGATACTAAAGTGTCGTTAATGTGGGAATGATTAAACATATTTGCTGGAAAAACAAGGCTAAAGAGAAACCTCTATACGCCCAGAACCATTCTGTGGCATGGCTAAAGATGCTACAAAAACGAGATACAGAACTGGCAGATAAAAATCATCAAAAGAAATGGAGAGTAAAGTGAGTGACAAATCCAGACTAAGAAAGTAATAAAAAATACCGATAAAAAACTCTCGGCAATTTTATGAACGATAGACGACCAAAATGGTGACTGCATTATTGTCGTACATATATAATATACAGAGTGTAACAAAAATACAGGTCATAAATTAAATCACATATTCTGGGACCAAAAATAGTTCGATTGAACCTAACTTACTTTAATACAAATGTGCACATAAAAAAGTTACAACCCTTTGAAGCTACAAAATGAAAATGGATTTTTTCCAATATATCGAAAACTATTAGAGGTTTTTTATTGAAAATAGATATGTGGCATTCTTATGGCAGTAGCATCTTAAGAAAAAATTATAGTGAAATTTGGACACTCCATAAAAATTTTATGGGGGTTTTGTTCCTTTAAACCCCCCCCCCCAAACTTTTGTGTACGTTCCAATTAAATTATTATTGTAGTACCATTAGTTAAACACAATGTTTTAAGACTTTTTTGCCTCTTAGTACTTTTTCGAAAAGTCAGTTTTTATCGAGATATTTTGAATATTTGTCAAATCCACCACATATTTGTATATGAGTAAGTACGATTATGGAGACTTGGTAATAATATGAAAATTTATTTATGATTTACATTTTTAGGTATATTTTGAACCATATCAAAAAAGAAGCCACATCTTGATAAAAGGTGCCTTGTCGAAAAAATACAAAGAGGCAAAAAACTTTTAAAAACACTGTGTTTAACTAATGGTACCGCAGTAATATTTTAATTGGAACGTACACAAACATTTGGGGGGTTTAAAAGAACAAAACCCCCATAAAATTTTTATGTAAACAAATTAAAAAATAAGCCGCAACTCGATAAAAACTGCCCTATCGAAAAAATATTAACAGGCAAAAAGTTTTAAGAATATTGAATTTAACAAATGGTATCACAATAATAATTTAGTTAAGACGTACACAAAAGTTTGGGGGGGTTTAAGGGAACCAATCCCCCATAAAACTTTGGGGAGGGGCACAAATTTCACTATAATTTTTCTTTAAGATGTTTCTGCCATAAGAATGCCACACGTCCATTTTCAATAAAAAATCTCCAACAGTTTTCGATATATTCGAAAAAATCGGTTTTCATTTTGTAATTTCAAAGGGCTGTAAATTTTTTTATGTGCATATTTGTACTAAGGTAAGTTAGGTTCATTCGAACTATTTTTGGTCCCAGAATATGTGATTTAATTTATGACCTGTATTTTTGTTACACCCTGTATACAGGGTGCCCGAAAATATTGGTCATAAAGTATACCACACATTCTGGGGTCAAAAATAGTTCGATAGAACCTAACTTACGTTCGTACAAATGTGCTCACAAAAAAAGTCACAGCCCTTTGAAGTTACAAAATGAAAATCGATTTTTTTCAATATATCGAAAACTGTAAGAGAGTTTTTATTGATAATGGACATGTATCATTCTTATGGCAGAAACATCTTAAAACAAAATTATAGTGAAATTTGTCCACACCATAAAAATTTTATGGGGGTTTTGTTCCTTTAAACCCCCCAAATTTTTGTGTACGTTCCAATTTAATTATTATTGTGGTACCATTAGTTGAACACAGAGTTTTTAAAACTTTTTTGCCTCATAGTCTTTTTTTGATAAGTTACCTTTTATCGAGATGTGGCTTCTCTTTCAAAATACATATACCTAAAAATGTAAATTAAAAATAAATTTTCAGATTATTAACAGGTCTCTATAATCGTACTTAACCATATTATACAAATATATGGTGGATTCGAAAAATATTCAAAATATCTCGATAAACACTGGCTTATGGAAAAAGTACTGAGAGGCAAAAAACGTTTAAAAACATTGTGTTTGACTAATGGTGCCACAATAATAATTTAATTGAAACGTACACAAAAGTCTGGGGGGGGGGGTTAAGGGAACAAAACCATCATAAAATTTTTATGGGGTGCACAAATTTCACTGTATTTTTTACATAAGAATTCCACATGTCCATTTTCAATAAAAAATCTCTAAGAGTTTTCGAAATATGAAAAAAAAAAATCGGTTTTCATTTTGTAACTTCAAAGGGCTGTAACTTTTTTTGTGTGCACTATTGTATATAAGTAACTAAGGTTCAATCAACCTATTTTTAACCCCAGAATCTGTGGTAGATTTTTTATGACCAATCTTTTCGGGACACCCTGTATATCAGCAATATAATATCAGTAGTATACAGTCGAAAAAATGAAAGAATACCCATGAACGAACATATAAAACACGCTGTATTTTCCTGTCACCGTGGCACAAAGAAAATTGGCCAGCGCAAGTACATGTAATAATAATTATTACATGTACTTGCGCTGGCCAATTTTTTGTGTGACACGGTGACAGGAAAATACAGCGTGTTTTACATGTTCGTTCATGGGTATTCTTTCATTTTTCCTACTGTATATCAGCTCATCACGAGGAACTGGAAACACCAGTATTAGAATCGGATGAGCAAACAGAAATTAAAGAGGAATATACAATAAGGATTTTATCTTAAAAAGATGAAAAATCGGAAAGCACCTGGGAAAGTTGGAATAGTTGATAAACTTTTAAAATACGGAGGAGAGAGACTTCAAAAAGAACTGAATATCCTGATAACTAAATAATAAATACAAGAAGAATTTAAGAAGAATGGGGAACCACTCAAATGATAGCGTTATGTAAGAAAGGTGATAGGCCAGACCCCAGTAACTATGTATAGAGGGATACATTTACTGAGCACTATACTGAAACTCACAACAAAAATACTGATGGAGAAAATAATGGCGTGCATATTATCGGATAAACAACAAGGATCTAGAAGTGGAAGATCATGTAACGAGATAGTTTTTGTGATAAGGCAAATAGCGTAGAAATCATTAGAATATAACAAGCCAGCCTTTTTCTCTTTCATAGACATAGAGAAAGTGTTTGATAGAATAAAATAATTAAAAGATGTAATACACCTACCATATTACAAACATTTACCACTGGATATCATAAAACTGATAGAAAACATAGTCATAATATGTAAGAAATAATAAACAGGGTACAAAATGGGCGATAGAGAGGTATACTCTGTTACGCTGATGACACCGTGTTAGTAGCAGAGTGCGAAGACGACCTACAAAGATTGCTGCACGAATTCAACATTAGCGCAAAAGAAATGAATACGAAAATATCAGCGCATAAAACGAAAATCTTCGTCATAGTAAGAAACAATAAGATGCAAATTGGAGTTAGACAATCAAATTATACCACAATTTGTGATTTTCAAATACCTGGGAATTATTCTTTCAGCCGACAACAATATCTAAAAAGAGGTAAAATACCAAATAATTAAAGCCAGTAAATCGGCCGCATGCCTAAACGACACAATTTAGAAAAACAAACACCTAAGGGTGGAAGCAAAGGTCCGAATAGTCAGTTATTAGGCCAGTTATGACCTACACGGCCAAAACAAGACCAAATAAAAGCAAAACGCAAAGACATCTGTAGACCAACGAAATGAAGATCTTAAGAAGGATTGCTAGAAAAGGACTACAGGGCAGGGTAAAAAGTGAGGAAATCAGACGCATATGTAGGGTAGACAATATAAATACCTGGGTAAAGAAGAGAAAAGAAGAGTGGAATCAACACATAAGCAGGACGTCTTAATCAAGGATAGTTGGAATAGCTAGGGACAAGTCACCGTTAGGCAGAAGAAGTACAGGACACCCAAAGAAAAGGTGGAATGATAATTTGGGGGCAGAATGAAAGGCTCCGTTGAAGAAAAACAGGCAGTTCTGCCTATATAAAAGAAAAAGAAGGAGTAGTCTTGCTGATATGTTCTGGTATTGTGGAGTTTCGAATTTTCTCCACCCAAGAAACTTTCAAAAATCTGCATTACTTAATTTAGAAAGCCGTAAGACGATTTAGATCTATTTTATTGACAGTCCAAGACTCGACACCATAAAGTAATACCGAGAGCACGTAACAGTGAAGTAGGCAGATCTTTAAAGTCAATGTTGGGTCTCTGTTACATAATACATTAAATGTCCTTCTAAAAGCTGTTTTATTGACAGTCCAAGACTCGACACCATAAAGTAATACCGAGAACACGTAACAGCGAAGTAGGCAGATCTTTAAAGACAATGTTGGGTCCCTGTTACATAATACATTAAATGTCCTTCTAAAAGCTGCTCTGGCCTGCTCTATTCTGGATCTAATTTAACACTAGAAGCACCAGAGCGGTCATTTTGACTGCTTTCTATTTTTGATCCCCTGTATTACTTATTCCTAGTTGTTTCAAAAAGTTGATAATTTAGGACTTTTCCTAGATCTACTTGAGGATTATAATTTCTCCTTTACAGGTACCTAAACGAAAATATGGAATTATACAAATCAAATATTTTCATACAAGAAAACTTGAGATAACCAGGGAAACCAGGTGTACTAGAGAAAAATGATCAAAAATGTTCTAGCGCTGAATTCTCTATATTCAAACAATATTGAAATAGGCATAGACAAAAAGAAGAAACCTAAAAACATTACCTACTACAACCATACAAAATGCGGAGTAGACGTTATAGATCAGATGGCCATACAGTGCTCAACCAAATCAGCTTCAAGAAGATGGCCGTTGCAGGCTTTTTTTAATATCTTAGATATGGTAGGAATAAACGCTTAGATTCTATATAAGGAAGTTACTGGTTGTCAAATATCTGGGCAAACTTTCCCACTTCAGTTAGTAGAAGAATTGCGAAAAGATCATCTGACTAAGGGCAGGACAATATCAACGGAAACAAATCAGAGACACAACACCTCAATCAAATAATAAACGTAGGCAGTGACAAAAGCTACAATATCTAGGACATGTGATGCCGGAGCGAGAAGTATGGCATCCTATGACTCATAATGCAAGGAGGGGTAGATAGCAGAAGAAGCATCGGAAGAAAACGAATTTCATGGCTGAGATTTGGATGCAGCCCGAACAACTATTCAGAGCTACTGACTCAAAAATTAAAATAGCTATGATGATTGCCAACCTCCGTAGCAGAGATAGCACCTGAAGAAGAAGAAGTGGAAAAGTGGGAACTAAAACTAAAATAAAACATGTGAAAGTCATATAATTATGTAAAAAATTTGTGTGTAAGTCTTGTACCGGGTGTCCCAATAAGAATGGCTCTCAGCCATATCTCAGGAACCGTTTATAGAGCAGCTTTGAGAAAAAAATATTGATTACCAAAGATGCCTCGGGATAAGCCTGAAAATTATTTTCATAATTGTAGGTCCACCGCTAGAGGGTGTAATTGAATATCAAAAATTAAAAAATCAAAATTTTACAAAATTTATCTAATGAAAGGGCAATGGAAATCCAATCATCGTATTCTTCATAAAATTTTGCGCATAGTTGATTTACAAGTTTAAGTCTACCTTTGCAAATAAGAGCTACCTTTTTATGAAAAAATGTCTGTAAGTCCGGTTCTGCTAAATTGAATTTTGCATACTTAGTATTGTTGAAAACAGCTCTTTTTCGTCAATGTAAGGGTCTTATTTTCGAAATAGCCTTATAAGTAATAGGCAAGCTAGGAGGCATTATTTAATTATTTTCAGAAATCTAGTATTCTTTGGAAAATATTAAATACAAGTATGCATTTTTAATCCTGTATTACAAAATTAGATCAAATTATCAACATAATACCGAAAACCGCATGTCGATACCTTTTTTCTATCTCGAGTTAAAAAACGTGTACATTTTAAACATAACTGTTACTGTCACCGTAAACGAGGTTAAGGAAAAGTAGTGTGCTATGGAAAAAATAAATTTAAAAACAAAAAACAAAACAAAAAACAAAAATAACATTTGCGTATGTAAAGGTATATAATTAATTAAAACAACAATAAGACAAGCAACACTATAAATTATAACAAAGAAATAAAACAACTACTTACTTAGTCTTAGTGACTGCCTAAATGTTAAAATTGTTGCCCATCATTTTCGATGCAAGCATTTACTCTTTCAAAAGTAGATTAAATAGCTACAGACTTAACTGTTTTAGACTTTTATTTGTGGGGACGGATTAAATACCTTGTTTTTGCCGCTAGGCCCACTACTCGAAAAAAAAACATGATCTAGAATCTAGAGAATACGAAACATCATTCAAAGCATTGCGAAAGCAGAAATTGAGACTGCTGTTCAATCCACTCTTGAAAGAGTAAATGCTTGCATCGAAAATGATGGGCAACAATTTGAACATTTAGGTCGTCACTAAGTAACTATTTGCTTTTATTTCTATGTTATATTTTAAAGTGTTGTATGTCTTATTGTTGTTTTGATTAATTATATACGTTCACATTTGGAAAATTTTTCTTTGTTTTTTTCCATAGCACACTATTTTTCCTCAACTTCGTTTACCGGTGACATTAACAGTTGTTTAAAATTTACACGTTTTTTAAGATATCTCGAGATAGAAAAAACGTATCGACATGCGGTTTCCGGTATTATTTTAGTAATTTGGTCTAATTCTGTAATACAGGATTAAAAACGCATACTTCTATTTAACCCTTAACTGGTCCGATACTGTAGCAGTAGCGTAACTGGTCCGGCGTCGTCTGCGAAACTACTGTTTTTAAGAAAGCCAAACAACACTCAAAAATAATTTTTTTATATAAATAAATGTTACAAACATACCTTGATATGTTTATATAAAAGTGAACGTATTAGATTTGGGCGTTATTTGGGTAAAGAAAAAAATATTAATGAAATCCGCACAAATATTTGTGAGAAAGTACATAGTTTTGTAAAGTAAATAAAAAAAATATAAAAAAACAACATGAAAAACAAAATGTATTGCTGGGATAGATGTTCAAACTGCACACTAAACAAAAAAAACTAGGTAAAATAAAAATCGATCAAAAATGTTTGTTTCCAGCATCAGTCAAACTTTACCTATTTTATATGCAATTTTTACATAGGTAGTGGTTTTGTACATCCCAAACAAACAGGCTTTGCAACGCAAGCACAGGTATTTTGTCATCCTGCGCTTTCTACAAGGACATAAACTGCAACTGTTGCGTTTTTCTAAAATAAGAACATCCTCTTGTTCTTCTTGAACTCCAAGTATGAACACAAAAAAGTGACACCAACGGTCCGGCGTCGTCTGAGAAACTACTCTCAACCTAACTGTTGCGATAACTTTTTAGGAACTGAGAGAAACTTGTCTCAAATACACCCACTTGTCAAGCTCCAATAGTTTAAGGATTAGATAGAACTAGGTCTGGATCCCGCGTATGAAAAAAAAGTTGATTAATAGCAAGCTGAAAATTTGTTAATAGCTTAAGGGTGTCTAGTCGGACAAACTTTGATATATGGGAACACTGGAACAGGGGTAGTTTTAATTGTGGAACCGGTTAAAAATTTGGAACGGTCAGACCACGAAAACGGCACATTTATTTTGTCCGACAGAATAGACTTAATCTCTCCGAACAGAGATTAAACTCTCATGCAAAAATCAGACTGCTATTTATCACCAAATGGGCGTTTTAATGAGTGGAACATGTAGAATATATCAAATGACAGGGATTATGACAGGTGGTAAATAGCAGTCTGATTTTTGCATGAGAGGTTAATCTCTGTTCGGAGAGTTTAAGTCTATTCTGTCGGACAAAATAAATGTGCCGTTTTCGTGGTCTGACCGTTCCAAATTTTTAATCTGTTCCACAATTAAAACTACCCCTGTTCCAGTGTTCCCATATATCAAAGTTTATCCGACTAGACACCCTTAAACTATTAACAAATTTTCAGCTTGCTATTAATCAACTTTTTTTTCATACGCGGGATCCAGACCTAAACGACTTGCCTGTGGGCGGTGCCAATTTCCAATAAAAAATAATCAAAATTATTGAATCGTCTGTCAGACGACGCCGGACCAGTTAAGGGTTAATATTCTCCAAAGAAAACTATATTACCGAAAATAATTAAATAACGCCTACTAGCTGGCATATTACTATTAGGCTATTTCGAAAATAAAACTCTTACATTGATGAAAAAGGGCTGTTTTTAACAAGACCAAGTATGCCAAATTAGATTTAGCAGAACCGGACTTACAGCCATTTTTTCATAACAAGGTTCCCACTCACCCCCACCTCTTATTTGCAAAGGTAGACTTAAACTTGTGAAATCAAATATGCGCAGAATTTAATGAAGAATACGATGATCGGATTTCCAGTGAACTTTCGTTAGGCGAATTTTGTAAAATTTTGATTTTTTTATTTTTTAATTTAATTTAATTTAAATACGCCCTCTAGCGGTAGACCTACAATTATGAAAATAATTTCCAGGCTTTTCACGAGGCTACTTTTTTTATAAATATTTTTTTCTCAAAGCTGTACTATAAACGGTTCCTGTGATATGGCCGAGAGCCATTCTTATTAGGACACCCGGTACATGCAAAATTAAAAATTTTTGTCACTACATAAAGTGTGCTTAAATAATTAGATAATTTATTTAAATTAACTAAATGTCTTTTGTTAGTAGGTATTAACTCAATATAGGTTTTTTTGTCAATTAAAGAACGATACAAAAACGACTGGCGATAGAAAATTCTAATACCCGTCATATTGACCGCTCCGGTGCTTCTAGATATGCAAAAATGTTGGTGCTTCTAGTGTTAATATATAAGTAGTAATACATAGATAGTAATAAAACTTACCTTTACTCGCATTCATTCCTTCTCCTAATTCTCTGACACCTTTATTTGCAAAATCAACATAATTCAGTGGTTTTCCATCATAGTGATTTCTAGCTTCCATTCCTTTTTTGAAAATATCTTCGAAAAACCTCAATGAACTATCACTAAAGAAATCTAGCTTTAACAGAGTTGCCCATGATGGTTTGATAAAGGAGAGGTTTTGAACAAGTGCATTTCTGAGACTAAATTCATTCATTTTTTTCACCAGCGATCCTATTGGAGTTGGTTTTTCATTAAAGCTATCAAGATTAACTCCAAAGAAGCACTTAAATATCAACTCATCTGAAAAAAGTTTTCCAAGTCCTCTGCCATCTATTGTTTTCTTATTTTTGAACAAATATTGTACCATTGATTTAGTTATTTCAGATATTTCGACATGCATGTTTTTTAACATCACAGGAGTAAAAACTGGAGTTAGTCTGGTTCTTACACTTTTCCAATGTGGATATTTCATGAAAATTACTGAATTTTCCATAAGACGATGTGTAGGTGTAGGAGGTCTTCTGTTGGCGAATACATCAGCATCTTTTATTAGAACATCTTTAAAAAGCTTGGGATCTTTTAAAATTAACAAAGGTTCATCCATAAGAAAGACTCCAAAATATGGCGCATCTATTTTATCATAAAGATTTTTCAAGTGCTCCTGAATAGTTAATTTACAAGTGAACACATCTTTGAAGTTGCCAAATAGGAGTGTAGGTTTTAGATACGGAACATTTCTTTTTTCCCAATAATCAAAATGTCTTGTGAGATACTTGTAAATCAACAAACCTATCAAGGCAATTAATATTGTAGTATCCGTTATCCATGACGACGTTAGAAGCATCTAAAATGATAAAAAATACCTTACAGAGCTGGCACGTGGCACACCGTGGGTAATATTTCACCCGTGCGAATTACTATTGTGGCGCCCCCCCCCCCCCCAGGAGGCAAATGTTTTTTAAAAGTTCAACTTTATAGGAATATCATGGTTGTAAAAGTAAGGTTGTATACAAAATCTTTTATTTGAACTTAAGTTGACGAGTTATACAATTAGATTTTATTTATAAGTCCTGAATAAAGTTTGGAAAATGGTTATACAAATTTAATACTCAAACTCAAACCGCAGCTATGTGACATTCTAAGTGATACCAACCAGTTAGACAGAGTTCTTCAGTTTTTAAAAAAATATCAAAAAGAGACACCGAGGTATATTTAAATCCTTAAAATTAGAGAGACTGCGAACAAAATTTAGCCACTCATGCAACGTATCTGCATCTATGATATCGTTCCAATTAATTTTGGAAATCCAAATTTGTTGCATGATTAATTTAGCGACAACTGTAACTGGGTTAATTAGGCCTTGAGGATCAAATATTTGGGCAATCATTGACAGTACTTCTCTCTTGGTGTACGAGTCCTTTAAGGTAAAATTTGGGAGAGAGATTGAGAAGGTGTCAAGAGTAGGATTCCAACATAAACCTAAAACCTTATTGGAGCCATTATCTGGAGCTATTACATAAGTAGTGTTCGAAGAGAGAGAAGAGATACTTTTTAAAAACAAGTCTGAGTTAGAACACCATTTATGGAGAGAGATACAAGCGGTTCCAAGCAAACTAGTTATTTCCTTATGAGCTTTAAGGAGAGTCTGTACATCATTAGCGCCATAGAGAATGTCATCAATGTAACAACTATTTTGAAGAGCATTAAACTGTAATTTTTTTTTATGACATAACTTGTTAATGCTCTTTAATTATACCTCTTGTAATCTTGTTTGTAACCGTCCCGTGCGAGTGGCCATAGTTGCCGAGCACGTTAATGTAAACAAAAAAAAATAACGACTATGGTTATTTATCAAACGTAATAATTAAAAAATAGTTTAAATTAATAAGAATTGAACTTGAAAATGAATTAAACTTGAAAATAACAATGTTGAGCTTTGGATATAAAGTAAGGCAATGGAAGGCAATGAGACGTGACATTGTGTTTTTATGTTATAGGCTAAGTTGAACAAAGTTAACTTTTCTAGATTTTCTCTGGGCAAACTTATTTAAAATTGCATTGACATGCATTGTCACTGCAAACTGAATTGACATCAAAGCTAGTCACACCAATATGTCTTGCGACATGGAAGACCTCAGATTATTTTTTACTATTTTCAACTTGGAGAAACTCCTTTCTCCACTCGCGACAGACACTGCGAGAGTACAGGTTTGGAAAATTCTCCACAAATCCGTTGTCTGCTAACTAGCTCAACATATCAACTGGGCCTTTGATTTTGCCTTTGTCTTCTTTTTCGACATTCTGAATCATGCTGTTGACAAGTTTCAATTCAGAATATAGTTGAAGACCGGCAATGTCACTGTGCTGGTCATCAGTGAGAGCAATGTGTAGGTCTTTGCAGCATTTTAATAACGTTTTGTCATCACTTGTGGTCTTTGAATGTAGAAACCCAAACAGTTGGAAATAGTTTTGAAGCTGCTCAAATCTGTCTCCTAGAGAAGAGATACACTAATCCAAGACCGCTTAGAAGAATTTAGTTTTGAACACGATCTCAGGATCAAGAGTTGTTTCATCACTTGATTCATAAGAAACCATTTTCTTCTTTTTTCTCGGCCGCAGTTCACTTTCTTTAGGGAATGCTGGGTTAACTTCAATCATTCCGGCCAGTTCCCTGCAATCGACTAATATTCTGTTGAATCCTGCATAAATTATTGTTTCTTGAAAAAATTGCTTCGTTGAAGAAATTAAAGCAAGAGAATTTTCCAAGTTCTCTGCCATCTATTGTTTTCTTATTTTTGTACAAATATTGTACCATTGATTTAGTTATCTCAGATATTACGACATGCATGTTTTTTAACATCACAGGAGTAAAACCTGGAGTTAGTCCGGTTCTTACACTTTTCCAATGTGGATATTTCATGAAAATCACTGAATTTTCCATAAGACGATGTGTAGGTGTAGGAGGTCTTCTGTTGGCGAATACATCAGCATCTTTTATTAGAACATCTTTAAAAAGCTTGGGATCTTTTAAAATTAACAAAGGTTCATCCGTAAGAAAGACTCCAAAATATGGCGCATCTATTTTGTGATAAAGATTTTTCAAGTGCTCCTGAATAGTTAATTTACAAGTGAACACATCTTTAAAGTTGCCAAATAGGAGTGTAGGTTTTAGATACGGAACATTTCTTTTTTCCCAATAATCAAAATGTCTTGTGAGATATGTACTTGTAAATCAACAAACTTATCAAGGCAATTAATATTGTAGTATCCATTATCCATGACGACGTTAGAAGCATCAAAAATGATAAAAAATACCTATACAGAGCTGGTCCGTGGCACACCGTGGGTAATATTTCACCCGTGCGAATTACTATTGTGGCGCCCCCCCTCCCCGAGGGGGCAAATGGTTTTCAAAAGTTCAACTTTATAGAAAAATCATGGTTGTAAAAGTAAGGTTGTATACAACATCTTTGTTTTGAACTTAAGTTGACGAGTGATACAATTAGATTTTATTATTATAAGTCCTGAATAAAATTTCGAAAATGGTTATACAAATTTAATGACTCTGGTTATTTCTCAAACGTAATAATTAAAAAATAGTTTTAAATTAATAAGAATTGAAGTTGAAAAAGAATTAAACTTGAAAATAACAATGTTGAGATTTGGACATAAATAGTCTAGGCGCCAGAGGGGTCACCGTGTCCTTTTCAATTCTGATGGACAAACTCAACGGTTTCTTATGGATTTTTGGCTGCTTATTACGAATTTCGAGGGTGGATTTCGATCCGAGTGGTCAAAAAATTGTTATAAACAATTTAATTGTTTATAAATTGTTTATAAGGCTCTGGCTCATAAACTAAAAGAGATAAAAAAAATGTTTCAAATAAAATTTGTTCCTTAATAAAAACAAAGAAAAAAACGTTTACTGAACTTAAATCCCATAAATAGAACTTAAGATATTGTAAAATTACTGCACAATACAAATTGAAAATTGCAAAATAAGTATTTTTCGAAGCTTTATCGATCGTAACTCGGCCTCTACGCATGCAAATGCGCCTTACGAGGTCTCCTTTTAAAGCTTAATTAATAAGCTTTGAAACAGAGTTTCACAAATTACTTTATCTTTATTTGTTTTAAAGCTATACCCGTTTGAATTTATAATTTTCTTAAAAAAATTGTACATTAATTTGTTTATAAGGGTTTCAAGTAAATTTGAGCTATAAACATTTATACTTTAATTAACAATTATGATAGAAGAACTCAAAAGGAACAATTTGAGCTTAAGAAAATGTTCGTAAGTTTATTTTTGGCCGAGATATCTTTAATGGCGCGCTATGAGGCGCAAGATCGGCTTAGAGTCAAGTAAGTATGTATTCTTCGACGCTTTATCGATCGTAACTCGGCTTCTACGTATGAAAATGAACCAATATGTGGTATCCATATAAAAATGGACCGAGTTCTTTTGCATCATCATCATTGCATATAAAACGAGCATTTAGGATGTGGCGGCATACACACAATTGACGGGCCTTGATGATGCTGCAAAATAACTAGATCCACTTTATATGGATATCATATAGATAACTAGCCTCTGAAGCCCCAAAAAGTTTTAGTTTTACTGCCTACAAGAACAGACTTAGTACCACCATGTAACTGTTAAAATTTCTCTAAGAACTTATGCAGATGTAAAAAAGCTGAGATTCCCCGTAGATCTCTATGCAGATGCATGAAAAAAAAATGTTTGTAAAAATAGTATTAATAAATAATATCAACTTACTTTTCAGTTATACTTCTGAAATATTAGTTTTTAATGTTTTTTTTTCCCATTTAGTACAAAAAATAGAAGACAAAGTAAATAGAATGAAAGGTGATACGAGGTATAGTATAATGATTTAATTATAAGAATTATATGATAAAATGTTATTAGGATCTTCAAAAATGAAAAATGAAGATAACGTATGTACACATAGAAATTATAATTTGCATCGAGAAGTCAGCGCGTGAACCTTTACGCGGTGAGCCGATCTTGTGCCTCATAGCGCGCCATTTAAATATCGATATCTTGGTCAAAAATAAACTTACAAACATTTTCTTAAGCACAAATTGTTCCTTTTGAGTTCTTATATTATTATTGTTAATTAAAGCATAAATGTTTCTAGCTCAAATTTGCTTGAAACCCTTATAAACAAATTAATGTACATTTTTGAAAGAAAATTATAAATTCAAACGGGTGTAACTTAAAAAAGATAAAGATAAAGTAATTTAACACACTTTGTTTGGAAGCCTATTAATCAAGATTTAAAATAAGACCTCCTAAGGCTTATTTTCATGCGTAGGAGCCGAGTTACGATCGATAAAGCTTCGAAAAATACTTATTTTGCATCTCACAATAAACCACTGAAAACTTTTGTTTTCTATACTTCCACAAAATTTATTATTTACAACTATGTGACTACAGCTGTTTCGGCAGAGTGCCTTTCTCAAGTTTTCAGTGTTTTATTGTGAGATAAAATGAACTTCCATCAAGTAACGGTCGAATCCATCAATTACTTATTTTGCAATTTGCAATTTGCATTGTGCACTCATTTTACAATATCTTGAGTTCTAATTATGGGATTTAAGTTTAGTAAACGATTTTTTCTTCGTTTTTAATTAAGGAACAAATTTTATTTGAGAAACATTTTTTTGATCTCTTTTATTCTATGAGACAGGGCCTTATAAACAATTTATAAACAATTAAATTGTTTATATCAATTTTTTGACCACTCGAATCGAAATCCACCCTCGAAATTCGTAATCAGCAGCCAAAAATCCATAAGAAACCGTTAAGTTTGTCCATCAGAATTGAAAAGGACACGGTGACCTCTATTTGGCGCCTAGACTATAAGGCAATGTAAGGCAATGAGACATGAGCCATTGTGTTTTTATGTTAAAGGCTAAGTTGAACAAAGTTAACTTTCCTAGATTTTCTCTGGGCTAATTCATTTACAATTGCCTTGACATGCATTGTCACTGCAAACTCAATTGACATCAAAGCTAGTCACACCAATCTGTCTTGCGACATGGAAGATCTCAGATAATTTTTTACTATTTTCAACTTGGAGAAACTCCTTTCTCCACTCGCGACAGACACTGCGAGAGTAAGAAGGATTCGCAGTGCTATACA
Organism: Diabrotica virgifera virgifera; assembly: GCF_917563875.1. Classification (NCBI taxonomy): domain Eukaryota; kingdom Metazoa; phylum Arthropoda; class Insecta; order Coleoptera; family Chrysomelidae; genus Diabrotica; species Diabrotica virgifera. The sequence goes on along the minus strand of NC_065450.1, from coordinate 40,076,706 downwards.
CAGGTTAGGAAATTTCTCCACAAATCCGTTGTCTGCTAAGTAGCTCAACATGTCAACTGGGCCTTTGATTTTGCCTTTGTCTTCTTTTTCGACATTCTGAATTATGCTGTTGACAAGTTTCAATTCAGAATATAGTTGAAGACCATCAATGTCACTGCGCTGGCCATCAGTGAGAGCAATGTGTAGGTCTTTGCAGCATTTTAATAACGTTTTGTCATCACTTGTGGTCTTTGAATGTAGAAACCCAAACAGTTGGAAATAGTTTTGAAGCTGCTCAAATCTGTCTCCTAGAGAAGAGTTACACTAATCCAAGACCGCGTAGAAGAATTTAGTTTTGAACACGATCTCAGGATCAAGAGTTGTTTCATCACTTGATTCATAAGAAACCATTTTCTTCTTTTTTCTCGGCCTCAGTTCACTTTATTTAGGGAATGCTGGGTCAACTTCAATCATTTCGGCCAGTTCCCTGCAATCGACTAATATTCTGTTGAATCCTGCATAAATTATTGTTTCTTGAAAAAATTGCTTCGTTGAAGAAATTAAAGCAAGAGAGATTTCCAAGTTCTCTGCCGTCTATTGTTTTCTTATTTTTGAACAAATATTGTACCATTGATTTAGTTATTTCAGATATTTCGATATGCATGTTTTTTAACATCACAGGACAAAAAACTGGAGTTAATCTGGTTCTTACATTTTTATATATATGTTACAGTTCAAGTTGATTCTCAGTTAGAGTCGACTCCAACTAGTTGGAGTCAACTCCAACTGAAACGAGCAGTAAAAGTTGATTTTAAAAATTTAAATCAACTTGTACTAGTTGGAGTTGACTCCTCCTGGATCGATTCAGTAAATGTTGATTATACGAGAATCTCAAGTGCATTTTTGATGAGTGTGCGTTTCTTTGTCTTGACCGTTTTAACTACTTATTATTACAGTCTGTAACGTCGTCCCCGTTAGGTTAATTATTCTGATTCGATTTTTTGCACAAACTTACTCAAAGAAATACATCCTTATAACAAATACACAGGGTGTCACGCGGTACCGCGGTCGAAAAATTGTTTAACCAATTTTTGTTAAATTCACAAAAATAATTTTTATCTACTTTATCTCATATTATGTAAGTAAAGGTTTTATTGTGTGAAAATTGTAAATATAGATAGCAGTACATGAAGGGCTTAAAGTGTGTCTGAAGTAACAATGTATTTTAAATGGCTTTTAATTTTTCGCACTGTTTTTTAGCACACTTTCATATAATTAAACATCCTTAACTTTCGCCTTCGGGAGGAAATCAGACTCACCCTTGCAACGGCAACTGAAATGCTCACAAAACAGCGACCACGAAAGCAAAAATGGATGACAGAGGAAATATTGGATTTAATGGATAAAAGAAGAAAATTCAAACAGCACAAAGCAATGTACAAAGCATTAAATAGAACCATTAAACAAAAAATAAAAATTGCAAAAGAAAAATGGATAACAGAACAATGTGAAGAAATCGAAAACTTATATAAAAAAACATGATGACTTCCATCTGTATAAGAAACTCAGGAATTCACAAGCACGACATATTCACAAGGACTAAATAATCTAATCAACGCAGAAGGCAAACTGATTTCAAGCCCTGAAGAACAAATAAACATGTGGGAAGACTAACGACGAAGGTCTTCCAATACTGAAGTCCGAACTGGAATATGCTCTACGTCAACTAAAAAACAACAAATCTGTAGGAAAAGATGAAAAACCAGCTGAGCTGTTGAAGTTAATTAACGAGAAAACTTAGACCTTCTTCTTGGACTATTTAATAATGTTTACAATACAGGGACTATCCCTAAAATATGGCTTGAATCAGTCTTCATACCACTACCTAAAAAGAAGAATGCCAAATTATGCCAGAACTTCCGCCTTACAAGTCTATTAAATAACATTCTAAAGCTTTTCTTGCGTATCATACAGAACAGAATATACAGTAGAGTCTCGGTTATCCGCCCTTCATTTATCCGCCGTTCCGTTTTATCCGCCGCTCCATTTAAGTAATATAAAAACGAGATACATCAGCAAGGCAGATGAAAATCGCTAGTTTTTTTCGTTCATCCTAAATCATTCTATCTATTGTCCAATGTCAGTCAAAATTAAACTGATTCTCTTCTTCTTCTTCTTGTGCCACTCCTATCGGAGACTGGAAATCATCAAGGGCTCAACTTGTGTTTTATTTAACGGTCCCTATTATCCGCCATTTTTGCTTATTCGCCCTTTCATCGGCCTGTTTATGGCGGATAACCGAGATTCTACTGTATTATAAAAAATGTGATGAGGTCACCGGTCAAGAACAATTTGGCTTCAGGAAAGGTATGGGGACACGAGAAGCAATATTCTGTCTTCAAACTCTGGCACAAAGATAAGCAAGCAGACCTTTTTATCTGTTTCATAGATTTTGAAAAAGCGTTCGATAGGGTGACGCACAAGACCTTGATAGAAAGATTGAACAACATCGGAGTCGACAAAAGAGATTCTAAAATTATAGAGGCTATTTATTGGAATCAGGCAGCAATCGTAAAGACCAATGGTAATACGTCAAGGCCAATTGAAATACAACGAGGTGTTAGACAGGGTTGTGTGCTATCACCCATACTTTTAACGTCTACTCTTAGGTAATATTTGCGAACTCTTTATCGCACTCTTCAGAAGGAATCAGGATAAACGGTCAGAGAGTAAATAACATCCGCTATGCAGATGACACAGTATTAATGACTGATTCGGACTATAGTCTGCAGATACTGTTGGATAGGGATACTGAGAGTTGTGAAAAAATGGGGATGAAGATCAATACTGCGAAAACCAAAGTTATAAAAATATCAAGGAACAAAAATTTACCTCTTTCAATAAATATGTGAAACACCAACAGCTTGAATACGTAAGCCAGTACAAATATCTTGGTTGCTGGTTCAACAATCAACTTGATTATAAACAAGAAGTCAAGAGCGAAAATACAGGTAGCCCGACAGGGGTTTATCAAAATGAAAAGCTTATTTTGTAACAGTAGCATTAATATCAGCCTTAGATGTCGTTTTCTGCATTACTATGTGTGGTCAATACTTTTGTATGGAACGGAGGCCTGGACACAACACAATACTGATGAACAAGTTGGACGCCTTTGAACTCTGGCTTTATAGAAGTGACTTGAAAATACCTTGGACAACCCACACCACCAACGAATATGTTCTGAGGAGAATAGGTACAGGTAGGGAACTGCTAAAAATCATTAAAGTCAGAAAAGTTAGCTACCTGGGACACATAATGAGAAACGAAAAGTACCGCCTCACGCAACTGATCATCCAGGGTAAGATTGTAAGAAAACGGGGTCCCGGTAGGCGCCAGATTTCATGGCTTAGAAATATCAGAGACTGGACCGGCCTTGATTCAACATCTTTGTTTAGAGCCGCATTGGACAGAGACAGATTTGCCAGTGTAGTCGCTAACCTCCACTAAAGGAGAAAGCACCACAAGAAGAAGAACTTTCGCCTTGTCATTGACATGTGAGCAATAAATTACAAAAAAAGTGTTTTTGTGGTTTGACAGAAGTTTGAATTTTTAAATGTCAAAATGGTGCAATGGTGCATTTCACTCGCACTCACATTGATAGCTGCGTCAATACGCTCCTAGCGCTCATTGTTAATAATTAAAAATAACCGCTTAGTAATAAAATAATAACAAAAATTTCTTCAGTATCTTGTAGGGGGGGTCGTTAAAATTTTATTTGGGGACTTTCGGACTTTCTCGTGACTTTCGGTGACTTTCTCGTCACTTTCGGTGACTAATTTAATTTTGAACTGAGTTATTAAGCCTTGAAAATGGTCATTTTCGTATTTTGAAATAAATATAACAATAAACAAGTATGAACAATAAATTTTACAGAAAAATCACAATAGACCTCTTTTGACCTTGCTCCAAATGACCCAAATGATGTAAAGAAAATTGTCCTAAAAGAATTTTTTTTGTGAGTTTGTTTAAAAAAGTTGTTTAAACAATTTTCGACCACAGTACCATCTGACACCCTGTGGATTCGTTATAAGGACCTCTTTTTGAGTAAGTTTGTGCAAAAAAATCGAACTGGAATAATTTACCTATCGGAGGCGACGATACAGCCTAGAATATAAATATCACAATTTGAACATAATTATTTCCAGTAACATTTAATTTCTAGAATGATGACGTCATCTACGTTTTTTTAAATGAGAATAGGGGTCATGTGATAGCTCATTTGAAAGGTAATTCAATTGTCTATTCAGTAATATAAACATTAACATTATTATTTATACAGGGTGTCCAAAAAATATTTTTTTTTAATTAAATTTTTTGACAAAAAGAAGAATGTGTGTAATTTATTTAACTCATAATACATTTTACTCCTATCAGAAAACAGGAAATAATGTGTATTTGACAAATAAAAATATTGTTTTTTGCCTCAATTCAGTATTAAAGCAGCCAGCCACCTTCCTCTTGACAGTTTGAACATTTAATTTAAGCGAAAAGCAATGATTATTTTTCAAATAAACATTTTATTCTGTTTTATGAGAGCAGTAAAATGTATTTTGAATTAAATAAATTACTTGCATTCTTCTTTTTGTCAGTAAATTTAATCAAAAAAATTTGGGCACCCTGTATAAAAAATTATGTTACTAGTTATATTATTGAATAGAGAATTGAATTACCTTTCAAATGAGCTATCACAAGACCCCTATTCCCATTTAAAAAAATCATCGATGACGTCATCACGCCCAGATGGGTGACGTCACTACTATGGTATATATGCCAAGAAGTCGTAATTTAAAAATAAAAATTGACCTGTTTCGGGATTTCTTTCTAAAATCCTCCATTCTCGAGAAAATGAATTTATTCCAACCTTTACGTGCTCACTGTATATTATGAAAGTCAGAAACTAAAAAAAATCAAAGATTAAAGCTACCTCTATAAGATCCTGAAAAAATTTTTGTCATTATTTCATTAATAAGATATTATTTCTAATTATCAACAATGAGCGCTAAGCGCGTATTGAGGCGGCCGTCAATGTGAGTGCGAGTGAGATGCACCATTGGACGGCCCAAATGATGCATCTCTTGAGCACTCACCATTGACGGCCGCCTAATACGCACTTAGCGCTCATTGTTAATAATTAAAGATAAAGCTTAGTAATAAAATAGTGACAAAAATTTCTGCTGGATCTTGTACAGGGGGCTATAAACTTTGATTTGGCCACTTTTTGACTTTCATAATAATGGATTTTAACCGAGTTATTAAGCCTTGAAAATGGCTATTTTTGCATTTTTCAAATTTTAAATCGCGTATAACTCGACAACAATCAATTTTAGAGAAAAATCACAAAATACCTTTTATTGCTCAGAATAACTCAAATGATCTAAAAAAAATTGTTCGAAGTGAAAAAATTATTTTTGTGAATTTGTCTAAAAAAAATTGTTTAAACAATTTATTGATCAAGTTTGTGCAAAAAATTCGAATCGGAGTAATTTCATTAACGGGGACGACGATACAGCCAAGACTAATTTGAACATATTCAGTAACATTAATTTAATTTTTAGAATCGGCTGTTTGTGTGAATCAGAATCAACTTTTACTAAATGGCATTGGGAAGAGTATACTTTTCCTAGTTGGAGTCTACTTTTACTAGTAAATGTTGAATATAAATCTTCATTTTATATTTATAATCAACTTTTACTGAAACCAGCCGTTAGAGTCGACTCCAACTAGTTGGAGTCAACTCCAACTGGATAATCAACTTGAACTGTAACATATATAATGGATTTCTACGGCTGTCGCCGCCTCTCCATACCCAGCTTCCAATTTTTTCTATCGTAACACATATCTTCATCTAATTGCCTCGAATCCATTGCCTCCTGAATATTGTCCCTCCAGCTTCTCCGTCGTCGTCCTATTCTTCTTCTCTCCGGTGAAACCCACTCTAATATTTTTCTCGGCCAGCGAGTCTCATTCATTCTTTTAACGTGACCGAACCATGTCAGATTTATCTTTTCGATATCGTCTATTATAGTTTTTTCCACCTTCATATGTTCTCTAATTGTTTCATTTCTTACATGTTCTAATCTCGAAACCTGACAACTTCTCCTCAAAAGTCCATTTCTGTACTAAGTAGTTTCTTTTTATTTCTTGCACTTATGTCCCAAACTTCTGCACCGTAGATTGTAGCGCTCTTCATTATACTTTCGTATATTCTTCTCTTTGTTTCCTTCCTGATATCTTTGTCCCATAAAATTGAATTGAGGGATCTAGTGATGCTTCTACCTTTATTGATCCTGTGTTGTATTTCATCTTCACTCTTTCCTCGTTTGTTAAATATAGCTCCCAAATATTTGCATTGTTTCACACCAACAATATGTCCTGGTTCCAATGGTAGGTTTTCAATGTCTTCGTTTCCCACTATGACGTATTCTGACTTATTCATATTTATTACTAATCCTGCCTGTTGGTAATGCTCATTTAGCTTCCGTATCATATAGAGTCATCTTGATCTTGGGCTATAACAACTTGGTCGTCCGCAAAGTATAATGTAAATAGGGAGTCGTCTCCCACTTTCAGTAGGAGACGATGGATTTCTTACATTTTTCCAATGTGAATATTTCATAAAAATTACTGAGTTTTCCATGAGACGATGTATAGGTGTAGGAGGTATTCTGTTGGCGAATACACCAGCATCTTTTATTAGAACATCTTTAAAAAGCCTGGGATCTTTTAAAATTAACAAAGGTTAATCCATAAGAAATACTCCAAAATATGGCGCATCTATTTTGTCATAAAGATCTTTGAAGTTGCCAAATAGAAGCGTAGGTTTTAGATACGGAACATTTCTTTTTTCCCAATAATCAAAATGTCTTGTGAGATACTTGTAAATTAACAAACTTATCAAGGTAATTAATATTGTACTATCCATTATCCATGACGACGTTAGAAGCATCTAAAATGATGAGAAATATTCTAGATTAGGATGGAACGAAAAATTCCAAGTCATTATTTTTTATGGGGCTAGTGCGAAAAAGTTGTGTTTTGATGTATAATAAAACTGGAAGAAATATTTTTTTTATTGGACCCTATCTTTAGGTTCTCTATTGAATTAAAATTTTTGGGAATAAAAAAATATATATTTTAAAAATTTATTTTTTTTATCAGTTCTTTGAATCTAAACAATTGTTTCATGACACAATATACATTTTAAGATTGGTAGTCTGATTTTGTGTTAAAAAATGGCATATTTCTAGACTGAAACCTTGAACGAATAAAGCCATCCCTTGATTCTGGTCCACAAACAGCAGCTGATGCTTCAGTTACTAACTTAACAGTTCTTTCCACGGATTTTGTATGACAAGGGTAGTTTAAGACCTCTATGTTGTTGTAATTCCCAGAATCAATAATATCCCTTACATCTTCATTGTAAATATGTTTTAGCAAAGGAGGAGCCGTAACTATGAATCCAGAAACATAAATTAAGTCATTATAATCTGCAGCACTAAAGTTTAATGTTGGTATTTTGAATCTCCGGATCTTTTTTCCTTCTTACTTTCCCTAGTTTTCCGCACTCTGCGTAGTCCTAGCTCCCGTATATGTTTTCGTTCATCTTTTATCATACCGAGTGGGCAAAATAAACATTACTTTGGATAACGGCATCGACAATTTTTTTTTGGTCAACTGGTAGAAATCGTGAATAATGGATCATTCGCCACGAATGTTTTGAACCATCATAACAGCTAGGATACAGTTTTATATAAAACCAAACTGGTGCATACACTTTTTGGATGAAACTTACTAACATAATTAATTGGGGCTGGGACATTCAGTTCCAACATACAATCGAAGCAACCGATTATCAACTGTCAGCCACCTTGCGTGTGATATTTTCCCAGGTTTTTTATGTACTGGGTCGTCCGCAAAGTATAATGTAAATAGGGAGTCGTCTCCCACTTTCAGTAGGAGACGATGGATTTCTTACATTTTTCCAATGTGAATATTTCATAAAAATTACTGAGTTTTCCATGAGACGATGTATAGGTGTAGGAGGTCTTCTGTTGGCGAATACACCAGCATCTTTTATTAGAACATCTTTAAAAAGCCTGGGATCTTTTAAAATTAACAAAGGTTAATCCATAAGAAATACTCCAAAATATGGCGCATCTATTTTGTCATAAAGATCTTTGAAGTTGCCAAATAGAAGCGTAGGTTTTAGATACGGAACATTTCTTTTTTCCCAATAATTAAAATGTCTTGTGAGATACTTGTAAATTAACAAACTTATCAAGGTAATTAATATTGTACTATCCATTATCCATGACGACGTTAGAAGCATCTAAAATGATGAGAAATATACCTCGTCCAATTTACTTACCGTTGCACGTCATCCGCGCCATAGCCTGTGACACGATACCAACACGAAATATCTAGGCGGTAGGTGTGTTCCTCTTTAGAATCATTTTGATTCTAAAAAATAACATACCCACCGCCTAAATATTTCGTGTTGGTATCGTGTCACAGGCTATGTCGTGGATGACGTGCAACGGTAAGTAAATTGGACGAGGTATACCTAGATTAGGATGGAACGAAAAATTCCAAGTCATTATTTTTTATGGGGCTAGTGCGAAAAAGTTGTGTTTTGATGTATAATAAAACTGGAAGAAATATTTTTTTTATTGGACCCTATCTTTAGGTTCTCTATTGAATTAAAATTTTTGGGAATAAAAAAATATATATTTTAAAAATTTATTTTTTTTTATCAGTTCTTTGAATCTAAACAATTGTTTCATGGTACAATATACATTTTAAGATTGGTAGTCTGATTTTGTGTTAAAAAATGGCATATTTCTAGACTGAAACCTTGAACGAATAAAGCCATCCCTTGATTCTGGTCCACAAACAGCAGCTGATGCTTCAGTTACTAACTTAACAGTTCTTTCCACGGATTTTGTATGACAAGGGTAGTTTAAGACCTCTATGTTGTTGTAATTCCCAGAATCAATAATATCCCTTACATCTTCATTGTAAATATGTTTTAGCAAAGGAGGAGCCGTAACTATGAATCCAGAAACATAAATTAAGTCATTATAATCTGCAGCACTAAAGTTTAATGTTGGTATTTTGAATCTCCGGATTTTTTTTTCCTTCTTACTTTCCCTAGTTTTCCGCACTCTGCGTAGTCCTAGCTCCCGTATATGTTTTAGTTCATCTTTTATCATACCGAGTGGGCAAAATAAACATTACTTTGGATAACGGCATCGACAATTTTTTTTTGGTCAACTGGTAGAAATCGTGAATAATGGATCATTCGCCACGAATGTTTTGAACCATCATAACAGCTAGGATACAGTTTTATATAAAACCAAACTGGTGCATACACTTTTTGGATGAAACTTACTAACATAATTAATTGGGGCTGGGACATTCAGTTCCAACATACAATCGAAGCAACCGATTATCAACTGTCAGCCACCTTGCGTGTGATATTTTCCCAGGTTTTTTATGGCTCAAATCATTAGGACATTTTCCCGCGCCAACTGCTTGACTGATTTGGTACAAGTACTTCTGATCGGTACTAAGGTCTGTTGTTTCAAATAATATTGCGAGGTTGTTTTCTAATGCGACAAAATCGACAACAGCCTTCTCTTCACAGCGTTCCAGAAGTTTCCCTATTGGCCCTGAAAAACCAAGTGGTCCACTGGTGCGTCCATCTAACTGTTGAATTAAATCACGTAGAGGTAGCTCATTGCAATGAAATAAGCATACTAGCCATTGAAGTGAAGTGCCGCAGTATTTGTGACGTGGATGGTTGGACTGCAACTGTTGACCAAGGAGCAATGAATTCTCCTCCTGCGTCAGAAGAATTTGAGTCAGACAAACTGCTACTTATGGAAGGATTAGAGGAATCTACGGTACATGCTTTAAGAACAACTTCTTCAGTATTATATTTTTGCGAACTTGCCTTTGCCTTCATGGTTCTTTCCATTTTCTGTCTTATTGCTGCAGAATGCTGCAATATCCACTGGTCCAATTGCCATTTTTCGACAGGATCGTTGATGTTGAAGAAAAATTCGCTCATTTTGTGATACTTTCTTGATTTTATCACAAGTACACACACACAGTTCCAGTCATGTTGAACTTGCAAGCCGCGATGTTCAATAACTTTTACACTCCTTTCGAAACTGGCAAATCTTTTCTATTTATGAATCAGATGCTTGCTGAGTTTTTGTGTACCTATCGCTTGAGATTTTGATACTCTGTATAAATATTTTTTGTATATTGGAATAGAAGCTTTTATTCATAATTGTTCTACATTCGTTGCAACGGCATTCAAGACGTCGGCGATAGATGGATCTTTATTATTATTTGCCAACTTAAGTTCATAACGAATAAAGAGAAAGCACTTTAGAATGTCACACTTAGTTGGTAAAACACGATCATTGAATTGTGATCAGCGCCATATTGATTTTTTCAACAAAAATAATTTTTTTGTTTTTTCATTTTTCAAATCCAATTTTTCAAATCAAATATCTCAAGATATTTTTTTATTTCAAAATGCTCTCGCACCAATTGATTTTATCACCTGACACAACTTTTAAACGTTTTTGAAGTTATACTCCTTTACGGGCGTAATGACGGTGAAATTTTATATGGGAAAACCTAGCGACCGGGCGCATGCGCATTATAACTTTGTTCTGATTGGATGTTCAAATGACATGACAAAAATTATCCAATATGGCAGCTGTGGCACAGCTGTGGGACTGTGCATGGTTTGGTTATAATGTATGCTTGTTGCGTTTTAAAATTTGTAGGAAGAGAAACAACAAACAAAAAGTTAGTTAATGGTTATACTGCCTTTTTAAATAGTTTTCATATTATATTTTTGGACTTATTTACATAGAAGAGATGATTGTTGCATGCCAATGTGAAAGCTCATCAAACTGTGCCTAGTATGAGTGCCGCAGATCTCGCTTATTCAAAGCTAAAGAATCTTTCACTGCAACATAGCCACTTTGCACGACGCAAGTGATTGCGAAATTTATTAGTCGTTATACGGGCTCCGATACCTACCTTGAACCTACCAATATACATAAGTAGTATGTAATACTTTTATTTTACACCTTAATATTCACCTAATATATTGTCTTCTTACTCTATGTTTTGTTGTATTTTTTCAATTCCAAATCATTTCAATTCAAAATCAAAATAATTTGATTTACATAAGTTAAAAATGTCAAAAGGTTAATCTGTTTAGTTAGACGATCTTCGCACATAATGACAAGCTGTCTCTGTGGAGAAGTTTTAATGCGGGGGAATCCCAATACAACGCAAATACCAGCCGCGTGGTAAGTTGGTTCGAATCCCAATAGAAACTTTTATTTTTTTATTTTTTTTATACATTTTATGATTGTAAGTATATTTATTATATAATTTTATTGTCAGAAAATACGTATTTAGTTAAAAATTTTTCCGACAATTAATGTTCAGAAATCATTTGTGGCATTTTTAATGTGTTTTTTGGCACTGTTTTAATAAAAATTTTTGAGAAGTAGTAAGTATAAATTAATTTAATATTTAAATAAAATATAAATAAAAAGTATATTAATTTCGTTTATAATCATATAATCATATAATAGAAGTATAACTTCTTACGTGCGTACAAAGTACACACACATTCTTTTTTTTACCTTTTTCTTTCCACCCTAACCTATTTATATATCAAAAAATATTCGAAAGTAGTGGAGGAGCAGAGGTAATAGTAAACAATAAACTAATTTTAAAAATCAAATTCGTGGTGTTATTCTAATAAGTACGTGTTAACGAACTGTTGTCAGAGGAAATTGAAATCAGACGGGGGTGAGACACGGATACGTGTTGTCGCCAATCCTTTGTCATGCCTACTCCAAAGAGATCCTGAAAAAAGCTCTTAAGAATGAAACAGCTGGAATGAATGTAAATGGAGTTTCCGTTAAGAACATTAGATATGTGCATGACACTGTACTCTTAGCAGAAAATATTGGGGATCTTCAGAGGCTGGTGACAAGAATAGCGGAGGAGTTTGGACAAGAATACGATTTAACAATACACGTCACGAAGACAAAATTTATGAGAATATCTAAAGTCACAGAAATAACGACAATCTTTTCATATACGGAACCAACGTCGAACGAATAGACCAATATGCATCTTCTTCTTGTGCCGTCTTCGAACGAAGGTTAACGATCACTTCTTTAAACGCTTCTCTATCTTTTTCAACGTGAAATATATCGCACCCTCAGTAATATAAGGGCTCAACTCAAAATTTTTGTTAACTGTGATTTTAAATGATAAGGGCACAAAATGAAATTCTCTACCGGTTAGCACTGACAGAGAGAGAAAAAGAACTAGTGGTCCGGTAAATACATTTGTGCCTCTCTCTCACTCTCCCCGCCCACCTCTCGTTAAACTACTACATGGTAGCAATCAGTAACGTGTCTTTCTATGACGAAAATCCTGGTGAGATTGTGTTTTAACATTTTTTGTATTATATAGAACAATTTTTTGTTGAGCCGTTATATTATGCAAAATGTAATAAATAATTGGGTTCAATTCGTAATATATGGCTATATGGCATAAACAGTGAAGGGATATTAATAATATAAGGGATCAAACTTAAATAGTTCCTTATTTCTGTTGTTGCTTTTTTGTACTATATGGGACTCATCATGATCATTCTCTTTGCCTTATCCCTATGCGGGGTCGGCTTCCCTAATTGCATTTCTCCACACAATTCTATCTTGGGCCAAATCAATGTTAATCCCCTTTACCAACATGGTCTGCCTTATCGTCTCCCCCCAGGTCTTCTTTGGTCTTCCTCTCCTACTCCTTCCAGGAATCTGCACTTCAGCTATTCTTCGTATTGGGTGGTTAACGGCTCGACGTTGAACATGACCAAACCATCTTAACCTATGCTCTCTCATTTTGGCATCAATTGGTGCCACACCTAGACTTCCCCTAATATACTCATTTCTAATTTTATCCTTCTTTGTCACTCCACTCATCCATCTAAGCATTCTCATTTCCGCCACATGCATTCGCTGTTCCTCTTTCTTTTTCACTGCCCAACATTCAGTTCCGTACATCATAGCTGGTCTTATGGCTGTTTTATAGAATTTTCCCTTCAGCTTCATTAGAATTTTTCTGTCACACAACACACCACTCGCTTCTTTCCACTTCATCCATCCAGCCCTAATTCTACTGCATGCATCTCCATCTATTTCTCCATTACTCTGTAATACCGATCCTAGGTACTTAAAACTATTGCTTTTTACAATCATTTCACCATCCAAAGATACCATTTTATTTGTAGTAGCTCCATCTTTAAATGAACATTCCAAATACTCTGTTTTTGTCCTACTAAGTTTTAAACTTTTTCCTCCAGAGCTTGTCTCCACTGTTCCAGTTTTTGTTCTAAGTCTCTTTCACTATTTCCTACTAACACGACATCATCAGCATACATTAAGCACCATGGAATGTTACCCTGTATTTTCGCTGTTATCTGGTCCAAAACTAATGAGAATAAATACGGACTAAGCACAGAACCTTGATGCAATCCTACTTTCACATGAAATTTATCAGTCTCTCCCACACCTGTCCTAACACTAGTCGTTACTCCCTCATACATATCCCTCACAATCTTTACATATTCACCAGGGACTCCTTTCTTATTGAGTGCCCACCACAGAATCTCTCGAGGAACTCTATCATATGCTTTCTCAAGATCAATTAATACCATATGAGCGTTTGTTTCTTTACTCCTGTATTTTGTACTATATGGGACTAACTTGAAAAAAAATATTTCCGTTACTTGTAATTAATGGAATTTATTTTCATTATGAGTTTTTGTTATTGCCGTTTATTGTGCAATTATCAAATAACAAATATGCCGAATTTCAAATTCATATCTTAAATAAAAAGCATGTTATTTGAAAAAATAGATGCAATGTAGGAAATCAAAATCTTTAAACGCGATTTGCCAAAAATCTAATTTTTTGAATTGTGCCTCTATATTACTAAGTGTGCGATATGTTTAACACTGAGGTTAGTCAAATCTCTGATATTCTTCAGCCAAGATTTCTTCTTTATTCCCAAGCCTTTTTTTCCCTCTACTCTTCCTTGCATGATGACGTGTAGCAGAGAGTGATTATCGTTACGAAGTATGTGGCGCAGATGCGACGTTTTTAGACTTAAGCTAGAGAAAATTTTAACAAAATGTATCAAGTACTCTGCACAAGGGATGTGAATTTGGAACTAAAGAGTTAGGTTAGCTAGGTGATACGTTTTATCTACTTTGTTTTATGGAATGGAAGCTTGAACCTTGAATGCGGCATCAATGAAAAGACTGGAAACAAGATAACTTCGACAAACCACAGCAAGAATTACTCAGGGCAGTGTTTTAGGCAGGGCATAGCTCATACTTGCAGTTAATTGCAGTTTATTAATTATGCTGTTATGCCATTTCCAATTATTTTGTTGATCCCGCACGTCCCAGAGTTATAATAATATACACTTCTCCAAGGAATTATCGCACCACCTTAAATATGGTTCATTTTTGATGTATCGAATTTCCTAAACCTGTTGTCCGATTTAAGTGATTTATTAAAATGTTCTAGCCTTATTCTTTAAAAATAATGCTGTAATAATATTGTTGCTAGAAAGGTAAATTGTCATTGTAGGTATACAGGGTGTACCAAGTAAACTGTGATTTTTTTTAAAGTTCGCGTGACCCTGTGGAATATTCTAGCATTTATAAAATACTAATATTAAAACCCAACTATACCCTCTGGATTTCTTAACATTATCTTTTTATTCATTCGCTTATGTTGGATAATAAAAAAGTTAGGTAGTTTAACGACTAGCCATATTTTTCATTAATACAGGTTATTTTCTAAATAAGTGCGACAGATTTTAAGGGGTAATTCTGCACGAAAAAAATAATAACACTTTGCTTTATAAACGTATGTCCGTAAATGCTACTTTTCTGAGATAGGGGGTGTTGAAATTTTTCTTACAACCTGACGATTTATTTATTGGTCTAGAACCGATTAAGCTATGCAAATGAAATTTGATGGGTTTTAATAGGTAGTTATTGTGCATTTTTTGATATTTAATTAAGAATATTACATTCTTCATTGGCGCGCATACGGGTAATATGGCCCTATCTCGGAAACGAAGCATTTGCGGACATACGTCTACAGAGAACACTGCGTCATTATTTTTTCATGCAGAATTACCCTTTAAAGTTTGCCTGTATTCGTGAAGAACAAGGCTAGTTGTTAAAATACCTAACTTTTTTATTATCCAACATAAGCGAATGAATCAAAGACCAGAAAGTTAAGAAAATATGAGGCTATAGTTGAGTTTTAATTTAAGTGTTTTATAAATGCTATTGCTAAAAAATCACAGTTTGATTGTTACACTTGGTATACAATGAAAATTTACCTGTCTAGGTAACAATAATATTACAGCAATATTCACTTAAATCGGATAACAGGTTTAGGAAATTCGAGACATTAAAAACGACCCATGGCCCAATAAAAATGGCCCAATGAAAGAGATGGTAAAAGAAATAAAGAAGTATGTCACATCGTTTGTAAAAAATATTGCTATCAAACCCTAAACAAATCAGCGTTCACTTCGTAATAAATTTTATATCAATAAATTAGTATGTACCTTGGTCGTCCTTTTTATCGAGTAATGGGCAAGTTGTCCTAACACGAATACCTTCAACGTCAACGCAAATCACCACACACCAACATTCAAGTGAATATTGATAGTCAAAAATTTGAATAGTGTTTCGGTTCGTATATTCTATGAAAAATTGTTTCAGTGCTAAAAAAATATAGTGAACCGAGAAATACTTACTACGATTTTCTCCTCTTATCGTCACCAGGGTCGTCCAATTGTTTTTTGCGCAAAAAATGATATGGTCGTACGCGGGGATTGATCTCCCCTGGTGATGGAGTTGATTAACTGGAACGCACTACGTAGTCATAACTACTTTATTTTGTCTGAACTAGTTAGCTCAGTCGGGATAGCATTTGACCTTGCATTAGGGAGCTGCCCCAAATTTTATTTTTCTAGTCTTTAGGGAGGGTCAATATTAGTATAAATTTAAAATCTCGACTGAATTCCATCTTTGCGTTAGCCGCCATCTTGATGTTAAACGAGAACCGTTTTTGCTCAATATCTCCGCCATTTTCAATTTTTTGACAAAAAGTGTAGAAACTGAAATTGTTGAAAATGCGATTTTCTATAATTTTATTTATTATAATTTTTCTCGTGCGGTCGATATTTTTCGAGTTATGAGGGGAAAATAGTGACAGTTGTAGCATAATTATTGAATTATTGAATTATCTCGTTTATTATTAGTTTAACAACAAATATTTACCTATACAAAAATGAAGAGAATTAAATTTTGTACAATTTTGATGCCGTTTATTTTTTTGACAAAATCAATATTTAAGGTAGTACGTATGTGGTAAAAGTGCGAGCGTAAGACCTGATTGATTTTGTAGCAATTGTTTTTGTTCAATATCTCTGCCACTTTCAACTTTTCGACAAAAAGTGTAAAAACTGAAATTGTTGCAGTTACGATTTACTACAATTTTTCGAGAGAACCAGTGGCGGGTCTACAAGGGGAGAAATGGGAAAATTCCCCCCAACAGGGTCCAAAATTAAAAAAAATTGTTGGAACATCACGATATATTAGCTGACATAAAACTTAAAATATCGACAGACAAATTCAACCAATAAAACCCGCTAGTTAATAAAATTAAGTGAACTGTGAACTTAATGTATATGTCTTTTTATGTCTTTTATACACTTAGTTTGGTTGATGTTTCATTGGAAGTTTCAAAAATTGTATAAAATATAATTCTCTTTATTTTTGTTTATGTACAATTATGTCGTAAAGTTAATAATAAATGAGACAATTCAATAATTATGCTTCCCCTCCGCTTCCATTATTTTCCCCTTTAAGTCGGAGAATATTGATCGTATAAAAAAATTGTGCCAAAGAAATTGTAGGAAATTGCATTTCCAACAATTTTCATTGCCACCATTTATGTCGTAAAGTTGAAAATGGCGGAGATATTAAGCAACAACAGTTCTATATATAATTAGGATATAATTATAAAATTTGGGGCAGCTCGGATACAAAATTCAATTCAATAATTATGCTCCCCCCCACCACTTTTTATTATTTTCCCATGTAACTCGGAAAATATCAACCGCATGAAAAAAATTGTTAAAAAGAAATTGTAGGAAATTATATTTTGAACAATTTTAGTTGAAAATGGCGTAGATATTGAACAAAAACAATTGCTATAAAATCAATCCGGTCTTACGCTCGCGCCATTACCGCATACGTACTACCTTAAATATTAATTTAAGCAAAAAAATGAAAGAGATCAAAATTGTGTAGAATTTGACTCTCTTCATTTTTGTACAGGTACATATTTGTTGTAAAACTAATAATAAACGAGATAATTCAATAATTCAATAATTATGCTCCAACTGTCACTATTTTCCCCTCATAACTCGGAAAATATCGACCGTACGAAAAAAATTATAATAAATGAAATTATAGAAAATCGTATCTTCAACAATTTCAGTTTTACACTTTTTGTCAAAAAATTGAAAATGGCGGAGAAATTGAGCAAAAACAGTTCTCGTTTAAAATCAAGATGGCGGCTAACGCAACGGTGGAATTCAGTCGAGATTTTAAATTTATACTAATATTGACCCTCCCTAAAGATCAGAAAAATAAAATTTGGGGCAGCTCCTAATGCAAGGTTAGGCCTGTTATTCGTCTAACCCGACTGATATAAATACCATATAAATGTATTCAGTTGATAGGTGATTACATTATTCTGTTCTAACGGCAGTAAACCCCCAAACCTAACTAACTAACTCGACTGACCCACTAATGACTCAAATCTCATCTAAATCTCAACGTTTTCCCATATTTATCAAATACTTCGTTATCTAATGTATGTTTGTATATATTTTTCGTTACTGTGTCAAATGAATAATGAACCTTGTTGGTGTAAGCAAAACGTGCACTTTAATTAAGGTGTTCTTCTTTGTAATTTATAACAAATATGCCTGATGTTTATTTTTGTATAAATAAATATCTAACGAATACTTAGTTAACTAAAGGATTTTTAAAAGATATTAATAATGAGATAAATCCCATCCTCATAAATCCTGAGGTGGTCTGGAATTTTCAAAAGAGAACAAAGACAGAGATATATAGAGCGGCAATTAGACCGGTCATCACCTATGGAGCAGAATCAATGTGTCAATGTGCCTTACAAAAAAAGATGAAGGAAAACTGGGAATAATAGAAAGAAAAATTATGAGAAGAATACATGGTCCAATCAAAACAGATCAAGGAGAAATGCGAATTCTGATGAATCACGAAATAAGAAATCTAATTGAAGGAGAAGACATAGTAAGATTCATTAAAGCACAAAGACTAAAATGGTTTGGCCGCATGCAAAGAAGAGGAGCGGATGAACTAATTAGGCAGATAACAAATTGGACGCCAGTAATAAACAGACCTAGAGGAAGACCGAAAAGAAGATGGAAAGATCAACTACGAGAGGATATATCCAATATGGAAATTACAGGCTGGAGAAAAAAATACAGAATAGGAAAGAATGGAAACAGATCACAGGGAAAGCAAAAAAACACGAGAATATATAAAGGATAATGAAGAGGACTTATGCGGACCAATCCACCGCATGAAATGGATTAAAAGAGCTCATGAAACTGAGCGACCTATACTCTACTACAGTGACCGGTCTATATACAGCCGAACCCGCTTATTAGAGTACCGGTTATAGGAATATCCCGGTTTATGGAATATAAATTCGAGGTCTCGAAGCGTTTGCATTTACTCCTTAATAAATTTATCCGTTTATTGGAATACGTATTAATAAAACAATACCGCCTATTAGAATACTTTTCAGGTCAACGAATAAATTTTTACCTACAATTTCGAATTTCCTAAAAGTTTAAATTAAGTCTTGTATTGTGGTTTCTCGTCAAGGGCTTCAAAGGCCTGTAGTGCTGTTTTATTTATATTATTTGGATTTGTCAGACAGGTAATAAATATTTTATTGCGTTGTTATGGGTACCAATTAAATCGTTTACCGACAAATTCAGTCTTAAAATAATTTCCTTTGTCTACAAATTATGCATTTTGCCACCCACTTGCCTGTTATAAATTTTTTAAGAAACAGTTCGCCCATCCTAATCGCTTGTAAAGTTATAAAAGGTTTTCGGGATGTCCAAACCATTGTAAATTTTTCTAATTTTTATAATTCAGAGCAACAAAAGTGAGTAGTATTTTATGTAAGAGAAAAACAAGCTACAATTACCGATTATTTTTCAAGACTAAAAAAGTAATTTTCTTATTAAGTATATTATGTATTTTAATACGAAAATATTTACATATTCTATATATTGCATACATTTCGTATTAATTACTGTATGCATCCACATAATATAATGTAATTTGGTTTTTTAATAAATACGTTACGCTATTGTATTATTGACATAAAAAGACCTAAAACCATTTACATATTAACATAGTATGTACTGTTATTACGTATATTCGGTACAATTTTTACGGCTAGCCACCAATGATCGGTTACTAGAATATCCCGGTTATAAGAATATTTTTGCTTGGCACGAAGGCTATTCCAGTAAGCGGGTTCGACTGTATATATACAGTATGTCCCTGTAAGTTGTGTCCATATGGAAAACTTTTTATTATTAATTTTACGAAAAAAAATTATTCTTTATAAAAAGCTCTGCATGGTCCAAAACCTAAGGTTTAACGATCAAATATCACATTTTTTGAATATTATACGAGGTATGTCAAAAAGTTTGAATTTCACTCAAGAGTAAAGTAGCTTTATTTTTCGTAATATTGGAAATTGCTATTATGAAAAGTTGTTTGGAATTAAAAACTATATTCTAATATGCCATTACATCACTCTAATTGAAAAAAAAAAATTTTGAGAAATTATGGATAACTATCAATTTTTTTTCAGTTATTTCAATTCTGATAACTCTTTTATTATTAATTTTACGAAAAAAAGTGATTCTTAATAAAAAGTTCTGGATAGTCTAAAACTTAAAATTCAACCATCTTATATAAAATTTTATCAATTTGATACGAGGTATTTCAAAAAAGATAAATTTAGATCAAAAGTAAAGTACTTTTATAGTTCAAAATATTTCAATTAAAAGGATGTAATTACATAGTAAAACATAGTTTTTAATTCTAAATAACTTTTCATAATAACAATTTTCGATATTGTGAAAAATAAACGTGTTTTACTCTTGAGCGAAATTCATATTTTTTGACATACCTCGTATAAAATTGATAAAATTTGACAAAAGATGGTTGTGTTTTAGATTTTAGACCATGCATAACTTTTTATTAAGAATCACTTTTTTTCGTAAAATTAATAATAAAAAAGTTATCTGAATTAAAATAACTGAAAATAATGTAGTTATCCATAATTTTTCAAAAAAAAAAAATTTTTCAATTAGAAGGATGTAATTGCATACTAGAATACAGTTTTTAATTCCAAACAACTTTTCATAATAGCAATTTTCAATATTGTGAAAAATAAAGCTACTTTACTCCTGAGTGAAATTCAAACTTTTTGACATACTTCGTATAATATTCAAAAAATTTGATATTTGATGGTTAAATCTTAGGTTTTGGACCATGCAGAGCTTTTTACAAGGAATAACTTTTTTCCGTAAAATTAATAATAAAAAAGTTTTCCATATGGATACAACTTACAGGGACATACTGTATAATACTTGGAGTCCGAATTATGTGTTGAACAGCCACATAAATACTACTCGGACTATACTTGAAGAGCCCACTTTTATGATAAACTCAATATTATAATGACACCAGGAATAATCTTCGCAGACAGGATTAAGAAAATTATACCATCTAGATAAAAAAATCCGAAATATTAATCAGGATTTAATATGGTTCACTCATTGATCTCAACTGCCTAAGGTACTGTATTAGGGGTCTTTGGGCAGACATGTAATTATAATAAATCTTAAAGCCTAGAGAAATGATGCACAACTTTGTTCCAAGTTTTTGCTTTGGTGGTATGCATTTATAAAATCATGATTAAAACCCCCCAAACCAAGGAGAATCAACATTTACACAAATAGCCAAGAGGCTATTCCAGAAGTGAAGAATCCACTTACCAAATTAAAACTGATGAGAAACTGAGAAGATCTTCTCAACAACCTGGTAAAAGATACTAAAGAGTCGTTAATGTGGGAATGATTAAACATATTTATTGGAAAAACAAGGCTAAAGAGAAACCTCTATACGCCCAGAACCATTATATGGCATGGCTAAATATGCTATAAAAACGAGGTACAGAACTGGCAGATAAAGAATCATCAAAAGAAATGGAGAGTAAAGTGAGTGACAAATCCAGACTAAGAAAGTAATCAAAAATACCGATAAAAAACTCTCGGCAATTTTATGAACGATAGACAACCAAAATGGTGACTGCATTATTGTCGTATGGGCCATTCCACGAACATACGCCTGTTTTGGATTACTTCGACAACGAATATTTTACTCAAACTGGAACATGAAGTAAAAACCACTTCTATGTAAAAGGTATATTTACTAAAAATTTTTAGAATCCCAATGGATTCAATAAAATGAGTTCATCAGAACGTTTTCAAACCTATCGGTCCATCATCAGTGATTTGAATACTTGCAAAATAGCCCCAGAACCAAACAATGGTTGTGATTATAAATAAATCTACATTATGTTGAAATAAATTTAAAATGGCTAAACGCCGATGTTAAAGGATTAAACCTCTGGGAACATGGTCTAACATGGTGAAACTCTACCCGAGGACCCAATCAACCATCTTCGGTCAACGATGACTACTAAGTCTTCGGTCAACGATGACTTAGTAGTCATCGTTGACCGAAGATGGTTGATTGGGTCCTCGGGTAGAGTTTCACCATGTTCCCAGAGGTTTAATCCTTTAACATCGGCGTTTAGCCATTTTAAATTTATTTCAACATAATGTAGATTTATTTATAATCACAACCATTGTTTGGTTCTGGGGCTATTTTGCAAGTATTCAAATCACTGATGATGGACCGATAGGTTTGAAAACGTTCTGATGAACTCATTTTATTGAATCCATTGGGATTCTAAAAATTTTTAGTAAATATACCTTTTACATAGAAGTGGTTTTTACTTCATGTTCCAGTTTGTTTAACTATAAGGTATACAGCCAATCCAGGGAACTACCCCTTTTTAGTGAATATTTTACTGTTCAAAATAAGAAGAACGAATGTAAATTGCAAATTACATTGTTGTTTATTGGAATAATTATTAGCGCCATTTACTTTCGTACTTCTTATGTTGCACAGTAAAATATTCGTTGTCGAAGTAATCCAAAACAGGTGTATGTTCGTGGAATGGCCCATACATATATAATATACAAAGTGTATCAGGTCATCAATTAAATCACATATTCTGGGACCAAAAATAGTTCGATTGAACCTAACTTACCTTAATACAAATGTGCACATAAAAGAAGTTACAAAATGAAAATCGGTTTTTTCCAATATATCGAAAACAATTTAAGATTTTTTATTGAAAATGGACATATTCTTATAGCAATAATATCTTTAACAAAAATTTTAGTGACATTTGTGCACCCCATAAAAATTTTATGGGGTTTTGTTCCCTTAAACCCCCCAAACTTTTGTGTACGTTCCAATTAGATTATTATTGTGTTAACATCAGTTAAACACAATGCTTTTAAAATTTTTTGCCTCTTAGTACTTTTTCGAAAAGCCAGTTTTTATCGAGATATTTTAAATATTTGTCAAATCCACCACATATTAATTTATATATGGTAAAGTACGACTATAGAGACCTGGTAATAATATGAAAATTTATTTATAATTATTTACATTTTTAGGTATATTTTGAACCATATTAAAAGAAGCCACAAATCTATTTTTGGCCCCAGAATATGTGATATAATAATAAAAGGTGCCTTATCAAAAAAATTCTAAGAGGCAAAAAATATTTAAAAACACTGTTTTAACTAATGGTTTCGCAATAATAGTTTAATTGGAACGTACACAAACATTTGGAGGTTCAAAGGAACAAAACCCCCATAAATTTTTTGTGTAAACATATTAAAAAATAAGCCGAATCCCGATAAAAACTGGCTTATCGTAAAAAATACTAAGAGGCAAAAAGTTTTAAAAACATTGTGTTTAACTAATGGTACCACAAAAATAATTTAATTGGAACGTACACAAAAGTTTGGGAGGATTTAAGGGAACAAAACCCTATAAAATTTTTATGGGGTGTACAAATTTCACTGTTATTTTTTTACGATGCTCCTGCCATAAGAATACCTCATGTCAATTTTCAATAAATAAGGCAATATTTTGCCTTATTTCAATGGAGTAAATTTTTATGTGTGAAGATCACACTGGTGATCTTCAGACATGAGAAGAAAAAAAGTCTTATTGTGGTGTATTTTGTATTTATTGTAAAACATAATATAAACATATCCTTATCTAAATTTTCGACGGGTAATAAGTCTCGTTTATAATTTATTGTTTTTTTTTTCAAATCGTGATAACTTATCTTTTGCGGTTCAATTAGCGTGCTATTTAAATTTTTTTTTTACCACAGAATTTGTTTTTCAAATTATTTGCTTAACTGAACGTGTCTGCTTGTATTAAACCAAAATAGAATAAATAAAGTGAATACGTATTTGTATGTATTTCCATGGACCAATAATGTACGCATACATGTCAAAGAAAATATGAATTAAATGAGACAAGGGCTTCAACAAAAAAATATCATTGTGCACAATGGCGTGGTATAATTCTGACACACGGGACAAACCTCCCAATATACTCAAATACTTTAATTTTTTGTCATAAAAATGGGTGAAAAATTCTTTATTATATTTTAATGGGGAGTTCATAGGGGAAAAGGTTTTAGCACGATATTCTATTGCAGAATCACTAAGTACATAAGATATTAAAATCACATTTTTATATAAATTTTACGATAGCAGAATGCATTGATATAGTTCTTCCACTCTAAGGCCGTCCGCACATGGGTCGATCGAAGACACGTCTCGAAGTTCGCGCGTCTTGCTCATCTTGTACGAACCCTGCGGCACAAGCGATTGTTCTCCGCACACTAGTCGATTCAGTTTGCTCACATCTTCCAACCAGAAAGAACGCGTTTGGTGTGAGTTTTTACTGAATCTCACCCCACCGTGACAAAAGGGGCATACGTAAATATTTTTGGACCATACGCACGTCCCCAAAGTTTAGAGTCCTTCGATTTTAACAAAACAGTGAACTTTTAGGAGAACTGGTTCTAAGAATTTAATTTGGTCTGGTTTTACAGTTATTAATTAACAAGATAGGAAGGGTTGTGCACACGAGAAATAAAAGTGATAAGCGACAAAATCATTTATTAAAAACAACGAGTTTAACAAATAAGCGGCTTAACGATAAATTGTCTTAGTAGCGAAAGAGAGAGAAAGTCTATTATACAAATTTCCGTGTTGACAATTAGCGAGAGGAGTAATTATTGCGAGAACGTAACGTATTTTCACGGCGAAAAGAGAAACACCCACTGACACCTCGCCTAGAGAGAGGCTGGTTAGAGACTGCTCAGTTTTTTCTAAAACTACATATTTCGATAAGGGTAAAAATGTCACAAGGCGTGTTCGTCCACACATGTTTCTACCCTTGAGACCACCAGAGAAGCTAAACAGCAAAGCCATATGTCCTTTATCTTTTCTTCTTTAACACAACACTTAAAAACAAAATTCTAAAATCTCACTAGCAAATGGTACAGATTGTCCCAACAAATTTAAGAGCGATATTTTTATAAAAGCGAATTAATTTAAATAACTGTTGTTTTCGCAACAGCATTTTATATATCAACCAAAACGACTATTTCGGTCTATGAAAAGTACGGTATTGTTACATTTTTAGTATAAATTTGAGTACAATGACCATTATACTGAGGACATTTTTCTACTTCCCCAACGAATTTTATATTAAACACCTAGAAACAGAAGTTCAATGTTTTCAGAATTTTATGTTACAAACAATATATTTACACAAAGTTAGTAGGTAGTGCAGCGAAAAGTTCGGTTTATCACTTAACATCAAAAAAACAAAAATAATGATGGTGTCGAAATCTCCACAAAATTTTTCTGACATAACCGTACATGATCAAAGAATTGAGCGTGTTAGAAAATATAATTACCTGGGAACTGTGATTAATGAAAACAACGACAACTCTGAAGAAATCAAGATCAGAATAGAAAAAGCTAGAGCTACTTTTACCAAAATGAAAACAGTTTTATGCGGAAGAGAGCTAAGTTTAAATCTTAAAATTCGCCTGATGAGATGTTACGTGATGTCAGTTCTTTTCTATGGAATGGAAGCTTGGACACTGAAAAAGATCGATACAAGGAAAGTAAAAGCATTCGAGATGTGGATGTACCGCAGGATACTGAGAATATCGTGGACAGAGAGAGTGACAAACATGGAAGTGTTGCGAAGGATGCAGAAAGAAAAAGAACTTGCGCTTACTATTAAAAAGCGCAAACTGCAGTACTTGGGACATATAATGAGGGGACAAAAGTACCAGCTACTACAGTTAATTATTCAGGGAAAAATAATAGGTAAAAGATCCATTGGCAGAAGAAAACATTCATGGTTGAAGAATTTAAGAGATTGGTACAAGTGCAGCAGCTGCCAATTATTTAGATCTACGGTATCAAAAATACGCATAGCCTTGATGATAGTCAAACTTCGGAACGAGGACGGCACCTGAAGAAGAAGAAGAGTAGGTAGTACTACAATCAACGAACATAACATGCACCGATTTTTAAATAAAAGTAAAATTTCATTCAGCGCAAAAAACAACAAAAAACGAAGGAAACAAATAAAATAAACTACCTATCGTCCTACTAGAGGTAAAACTCACTAACTACACTTTTCAGAAACTGGAGAAAAATCGATTTAAAGGTACAACTTGTTTTTTAAATTCACCTGACTTACATATTGGAATTTTTTTAAGGCAACTTTACAGAATAAATAAAAAGAAATATTTTAAGCCATGTTTCGTCACAGGAACTGTGATACAATCAATATTAGATCAATTTTTGTAGTTGATGAGTTTTTCCATGAACAAAATTTTTGGATATTGATATCCTATTAGAGGTAAAACTCACTAACTACACTTTGTACTTGATGAGTATTTCCATGAACACAATTATTGGATATTAAGAAGTTAATGAATTTGTCTCCATAAACTATCATTACTGAAGTTATGATTCAAAATTCAAAATAAGTAACATAAAATGCATTATATTACAAAATGTTAAACCTAAAACCGATTATCTAACTTCTAACGGAACTAAAGCTGAGTATATGGTAATGGTAATGAATGATAATGAATAAAATGTTAATAAACAATTAAATAAGTTTCTACAAAACAGTTCCCTCTAGGTATAAAAAATCACACGCGATAGAAACAAGTAAATTATTGTTGAAATATCAGCATCCATTTTTATAGTTACTAATTTATTGTTTGAAAGATCACTAAGTACCGATCCGTCACTCCGGATTGTAAGGAAAAATTCACTAAGTGCAATAATAGGTTTTAATGAATTTTACCCTGAAACCGAAATTCACAATAATTCACTTAATGAATTGTACCATAAATTATCTCAGCAATTAGAAGAGTTAGAGCCTCAGGTGACTTTTCCAGAGCTGGGCAGTTCCGTATTGAGTTCAAATCGATGAAAATGTCAAAATCTCAAAAAAGTGCACTTAGTGAGTTTTACTTCTAATAGGACGAGAGCCATACAAGACGAGGAGATTTGCAATCCTAAACGCTCCGTGTACGGAGCTCAATGCCACAACGAAGGAACTTTACTGGCGGGGAGAGACCTACGTGACGAAGTGGAATCGAGTCGAGTAGTTAGAGCGTCGTCTCATGTGCGAACGGCCTTACTTTTCCCATGCGTCACGAGTCATTTTCAAACAAGTTAAATCAAAAAAGAAAGTGAAACGTACGTCGATGTGCAGCATTGATGCGTACTGTCAGAGCGTCAGTAGTAATAATAGGGCTTTTCATCGACTCTCATTTGTTTCGAGCTTCTTGTTGTTCTGAAGCTATTTTCTTGTGGCATTTTTAAAATTTTAACTATTTATAATGGGAAATAAGCCACAATATTATTACAAAATTATTTTTATTAACGTTTCGACGCCCAAAGCTGGTGCCGTTGTCAAAATACAAAATACTACTAACATAAACAAAAATGTTGTTGATTAGTAAAAAAAATTCTTCTAATATTTTATTTAATTTGACTCATTTATATCAGCAATTGAGATACATATGATATATGTATGATATATGTATGTATTGCCAATATTTATGAGTTGCGTTCCTGGGACGACTTTACTGAAAGATAGTTCATTCGATTACATGAAATCAACCCCAACTCAAGAATATCCGTCACAAAAAAATCATTGTATGTGATCTGTCTTTAAAAAGACAACCACATGCAACGGTGACATTAAAATTCTCGCGTTAGAGATCTCATAGTAAATCACAAGGGAAAACCAGGAAAAACCTCGTGATACTATCCCGACATCGTAAGTATTTGGTCTTACATTTAATTTATTCTCAAAATTAATACCAAATTTTGACTTTAGTATAATTTTTTTTTAAATATAAATAATAATAATAATACATGGATATACAGGGTGTCCCGAAAAGATTGGTCATAAATTATACCACAGATTCTGGGGTCAAAAATATATTGATTGAACCTCACTTACCTATATACAATAGTGCACACAAAAAAAGTTACAGCCCTTTGAAATTACAAAATGAAAATCGATTTTTTTTCATATATCGAAAACTCTCCGAGATTTTTTATTGAAAATGGACATCTGACATTCTTATGGCAGCAACACCTTAAAAAAAAATTAAAGTGAAATTTGTGCACCCCATAAAAATGTTATGGGGTTTTGTTCCCTTAAACCCCCCAAACTTTTGTGTACGTTCCAATTGAATTATTATTGTGGCACCATTAGTTAAACACACTATTTTTAAAACTTTTTTGTTTCCCAGTAATTTTTCGATAAACCAGTGTTTATCGAGATATTTTGAATATTTGTCGAATCCACCACATATTTGTGTATGGTTAAATACGGTTATAGAGACCTGTTAATAATCTGAAAATTTATTTATAATTTAGATTTTTAGGTATATTTTGAAAAAGAAACTACATCTCGATAAAAGGTGACTTATAAAAAAAAAACTAAGAGGCAAAAGTCTTAAAAACACTGTGTTTAACTAATGGTACCACAATAATAGTTTAATTGGAACGTACAGAAACATTTGGGGGGTTTAAAGGAACAAAACCCCCATAAAATTTTTACGTAAATATATTGAAAAAGAAGCCGCATCTCGATAAAAACTGGCTTATCGAAAAAATACTAAGAGGCAAAAAAGTTTTAAAAACAATGTGTTTAACTAATGGTACCACAATAATGAATTAATTGGAACGTACACAAAAGTTTGGGGGGGTTTAAGGGAACAAAATCCCCATAAATTTTTTATGGGGTGGACAAATTTCACTTTAATTTTGTTTTAAGATGTTCCTGCCATAAGAATGATACATGTCCATTTTCAATAAAAAATCTCTAATAGTTTTCGATATATTGAAAACAATCGATTTTCATTTTGTAATTTCAAAGGGCTGTAACTTTTTTTATGAGCACATTTGTACTAAGGTAAGTTAGGTTCAATAGAACTATTTTTGACCCCAGAATGTGTGGTATAATTTATGACCAATCTTTTCGGGACACCCTGTATAAGTAATACTAAAATATAAAATATGTACTAACTCGACTATTGACTTACTAATTGTGGTATTTTCTTTCTATTGACTTCCTCTTTCAGTATGGGTATCCACATCCTACTGCATTCCACCGAGGAATTTGCGACACAATTGGTTTCGTTTAGCATAATTAGAGCCGCTTCTTTGATTTTTCTCTTTTTACTATCTGTTTCTTTCAGGACTATACTTGAATCTCTCCACTGAACTCTATGTTCATTATCCCATGCGTGTTGACATATTTGAGATCTATCAAATTCTCTATTTTTAATATAAGATTGATGTTCACTTATTCTAACGTTTAATGGTCTTGACGTTTCACCTATATAAAACTGTTTCAGATTCACAAGGTATATTATAAATACAATTCTTTGTCCTTTCTTGTTCATTGTTAGGTTTAGTTTTAGATAGAATAGATCTCAATGTGTTGGTTGTTTTGAATGTTGTTGAAATGTTGAATTTATTTCCTATTGTTTTAAGTTTCTCGGATAGTCCTTTTATGTATGGTATTGATATTTTCCTCGTATTATTTCTGGTGAATGTTGTAGGATCCCGTTCTATGTTGTTCTGTTCCATTCGATCCAATACAATTCCTTATTTATAAACGATAAAGGATAATCATTTTTTAATTTTTAGAAGAAAAACAATTCTTAACATCTGTTATATTAAAAAATGATTATCCTTTATCGTTTATAAATAAGGAATTGTCAAGATTGGATGGAATGGAACAGAACAACATAGAACGGGATCCTACAACATTCACAAGAAAGAATACGAGGAAAATATCAATACCATACATAAAAGGACTATCCGAGAAACTTAAAACAATAGGAAATAAATTCAACATTTCAACAACATTCAAAACAACCAACACATTGAGATCTATTCTATTTAAAACTAAACCTAACCATGAACAAGAAAGGACAAAGAATTGTATTTATAAAATACCTTGTGAATGCGAACAGTTTTATATAGGTGAAACATCAAGACCATTAAACGTTAGAATAAGTGAACATCAATCTTATATTAAAAATAGAGAATTTGATAGATCTCAAATATGTCAACACGCATGGGGTAATGAACATAGAGTTCAGTGGAGAGATTCAAGTATAGTCCTGAAACAAACAGATAGTAAAAAGAGAAAAATCAAAGAAGCGGCTCTAATTATGCTAAACGAAACCAATTGTGTCGCAAATTCCTCGGTGGAATGCAGTAGGATGTGGATACCCATACTGAAAGAGGAAGTCAATAGAAAGAAAATACCACAATTAGTAAGTCAATAGTCGAGTTAGTACATATTTTATATTTTAGTATTACTTATATATCCATGTATTATTATTATAGTAAAGTCAGAATTTGGTATTAATTTTGAGATTAAATTAAATGTAAGACCAAATACTTACGATGTCGGGATAGTATCACGAGGTTTTTCCTGGTTTTCCCTCGTGATTTACTATCAGATCTCTAACGCGAGATTTTTAATGTCACCGTTGCATGTGGTTGTCCTTTTAAAGACAGACCACATGCTATGATTTTTTTTGTGACGGATATTCTTGAGTTGGGGTTGATTTCATGTAATCGAATGAACTCTCTTTCAGTAAAGTCATAAGTCAGGAACGCAACTCATAAATATTGGCAATATCATTTTAAAGTCTTCTACTTTAAAATGTATCATATGTATCTGAATTGCCGATATAAATGAGTCAAATTAAATAAATTATTAGAAGAATTTTTTTTACTAAGCAACAACATTTTTGTTCATGTTAGTAGTATTTTGTATTTTGACAACGGCACCCGATTTGGGCGTCGACACGTTAATAAAAATCATTTTTTAATAATATTGTGGCTTATTTCCCATTATAAATAGTTAAAATTTCGAGCTTCTGTCATCTGTTTTATAATCTGTATATATGAATATTATACACAGATTATACAACATATGGCAGAAACTCGAAAAAAACGAGAGTCGATGAGAAGCCCTATTAGGAAATGGCTATTATCTCGTGAACATATTTTATAAAGTTTAGAACTGTTTAATCTTTTTTCACTATTGAGGAGATTGATGGCTCAACATTGAACAGCTTGAACACAATACAGACTATTACGAATATATAGATATAAATATAGAACGGCAATAAATAAATTAAAAAAAGTGACAACAATAAAGTTACTATTGTTAAGAAGATTTAATATTACATAAGATTGATAAATACAAATATATCGAGTGAATTACATAAAAACAATTAACATTTTTAATGTATCGGACCTTTGGGGAAACAGTGATACAAATGCAAATGTTTCACAAATTGAGTTATAAACACTACGATATTAATAATACCCACTCGTCTTTGTCTAGGGAACCAAAAGTCAGAATTGAACTTTTCCTTTATTTAACTGAAATATTCTATTTATTTTTATAAATATAAAACCAAACAAACAATAAATGCAAATAAACCAAACACGACAAAATGTGCTAATGTCACTGTCACTTAAAATCATAAGCATCAAAATTCATAATAAACAAGATATTGTCCTTTTCATGAGCATTTTTCAGTGCGTAACAAATGATAGGAAAAAGGGTAAGTCCGCGATAATACACATTTATGACATTTATTCTAACATGACATTTTAGTTAAATCTGACAGTTGTCACATTTTATTTTCAATTTGGAATAAAAAAATCAAATGTGTTTCTTGCATTTATAAAATGGTATTTTCTTTGATTTGTATAGTCTTATGAACTATACACATTATATATTTGTAATATTATTATCTAATTAAAAAAAAAATAATTTTTTTATTATGGCGCCATCTATCGACAACTAGAATAATCACCGAACTAGAATAATTACCAAAGTAATCACCGACGTGCCTTTTTTTCGGTCATATACAATTTAATGCGTTAGAAAGAAATCGAAAAACTGTGACGCACTGAAAGATGATCATGAGAAAAAGAATATCAGCGACATCCCATATTGTTTATCCCTATTTAACTTATCGTGGTTTCTATGGACAAGCTGCTTAGTTTTGCGATACTGGTCTCTTAGTCTGGGCAGATTATCGGAGAATAGGCCATTTTTGGGAAAAGTTATTTACCAGAATTTTTATTGCTGCAATCGAATCTTATGATTCTATATATTAATAATATAGGTATGCAAAGTCCGCAGGTAGTGTGTTATTTTTTTTTATAAACAAAATGGCACCCCAAATCCTGTTTTTTCAATTATGTCTCTATAACTCCAAAGATTTTAAATTTACACCAAAAACATCCAAATAAAAATTCACCGTAATTAAATTCTGTGTGGAGAAATGTTTTTGCGATTTACCTCGACGAAAATTTTCCCCGGAAAATGCGGGTTTTTCCAACAAAATCTTTAATTTTCAACTAAAACTTTAGTTAAGTAATTATTTACCAATGATTAAACATATTGGTGACATAAAAGCCCTTTTGCTATAATAGTTATTTATGAAACAGTTCGTGAAGTATGCTTTTTACGAACGCACGCGATGTTTAGAGCACGAGCGACAACGGAGCGAGTGCTATACATCGCGTAAGTTCGCAAAAAGTACTTCACGCACAGTTTCATACAATATTTTATCTATGATGAACAAATAAAAAAACTGTAACTCTTCGTCACTGGAATTTAATTCTGATCTACAATTTTAAAACTTTTACATTTAAAAATTCTAACTTCTTTCAAACCACAAAACTGTCAAAACTTTTGTCGTAATTTATTGCTCATTATGTTATCACCATGACAACGCGAAAGTTAAGGATATTTGATTATATGAAAGTGTGTCAAAAACAGCGCGAAAAAGTAAGTCCCATTTAAAATACATTGTTACTTCACGCACACTTTAAACACTTCACCCACTGCTATCTATAATGACAGTTTTCACAAACTAAAAACTTGTACATAATATGACATAGAGTAGATAATTTATATTTCCAGAAGCCGATAAAAATTGAATAAACAGTTTAGCAACAATTACATTGTTAACAAACAAATAACGGTCGCTATAATAACCATAATAATTACGATACATAAGAAAAACTATTATTCTTGTATAAAAAGACACAGACCATTTTCTCGTGAAGGCCAAGCTCAGAACAAGAATTTCAACACAAAAAATAGATAAACACACAAAGATCGAAAGATGGAATATGGCGAAGTTGAAAGAAGAAAATAACCAAAGACCGTACCAAGTAAAATTAAGAAATAGGTTTCAGGTATTGGAAATAAGTGAAAATGAAACTGAAGATGCAGATCAGCGATGGAACTCCATAAAAACAACTATTACAGACGCAGCAGAGAAATCTATCGGAAAAACGAAAAAAAGAACAAAAAAGAAAAAATGGTTCGACGAGGAATGTGAAAGAACACTAAAAGAAACAAACAAAAGAAGAATTGATTATCTCTCGAACCCATCAGAAGAAAAACGTACACGATTCCACAGAGAGAGAGCCGCAGCTAGAAGGACACTTGGGCAAAAAAAGAGACAATATCTACAACAACAAATTGAAAAAGTAGAAGGAGAACACAGACGCAATCAAAGTAAAAATTTCTACAGAGAGGTAAGACAACATAAGAGAGGCTCGTATATAAGGACAACCAACTTCGTGAGAGATAAAAATGGAGAAATGCTGGCTGCCGAAAATAAAATAATAGGAAGATGGGCTGAATATTTTGAAGAGCTCCTGAATATCCAAAATTTCACTGATGAAAACAATGAAAATGGTGGAAACAACGGAGAACATTAGTATCAAGCGGCCGAATTAGAATTACCCCCACCAAGCATGGAAGAAATTACGCATGCCATAAAAACGCTTAAAAACGATAAATCCCCTGGTCTGGACAATAATGATGCCGAGCTAATTAAAACAGGCGGTTACGAACTAATAAGTAGAATCCATCAATTAATATAAAAGGCCTGGCAACAAGAAATAATTCCGAAAGAATGGTGTGGTAGTATTATTGTACCAATACACAAGAAAGGAAAAAAGAATCATGCATGAATTACAGAGGAATCTCACTAATCAACAATACGTATAAAATATTGGCTTCGATATTATTAAAAAGATTAGTACCATACGCCGAAGAAATAGTTGGTGACTACCAGTGTGGTTTCAGGCCTGGCAGATCGACTAATGATCAAATATTTACAATAAGACAAATGCTTGAAAAGTATTGGGAATATAATCAGGACGTTCTTCAGATTTTTATAGACTTCAAACAGGCTTATGATTCAATTAATCGTGCAACATTATGGAAGGCAATTTTCGAGCTCGGCGTACCCAAGAAAGTAGCTGCGGTAACACAAATGTGTGTTAGTAACTCCTTTGCACAAGTTAGAATAGGGGGGAAAATATCAAATGCTTTCTGCGTAAATTCTGGACTGAGACAGGGAAATCCGTTGTCCCCATTGTTGTTTAACCTGGCCTCAGAATATGTCATGCGAAAAATTTATCCAAAAATCAAACCAGACATAACTGCTCGGGGAGCAAAAATCATACTCGCCTTTGCCAATGACGTAGACGCAGTAGCACAATCAACATTAGAAATTAAGGATAATTTCTCGAGCTTTGAAGAAACTGCATTAAACATCGGTCTAAAAATAAATGAAGACAAAACTAAATACATGGTCGTCTCCAAACAAGAACGACGGCGAATAAGGCGAATAAAGAATTTAAATATCTAGGAGCAACAATCACAAATGACAACAAATTAGAGCGAGAAGTTGAAACGCGAATAATGGCAGGAAACAGATCTTTATTTCCAATGAAACATCTAATGAAGTCAAAACTTCTTTCACGAGGTGCAAAAATCCAGATATATAAGACCATAATACGACCAGCAGTCGCGTATTGAAGCGAAACATGGACGCTAACAAAAAGAGAAGTAAATAAATTGCTAGTGTGGGAACGTAAAATCCTTCAAATGATATATGGCCCTTGCAGAGACAGCGTGACAAACGAATGGAGGCGCAGATACAATAACGAGCTAGAGTCTCTATTCGGAAAAGAAAATCTAGTCAGATATATAAACGCAAATAGACTCAGATGGACAGGGCATGTGATACTCAGTAACGACAACCGCTTTATAAACAATGTGTTCTGGGAAAGGCCAGATGGAAGAAGGTCTGTAGGGCGGCCTAGAAAAGGTGGAAAGATGCAGTCAAAGAAGATCTAGAGAAAATGGGAGTGCGACAATGGGAATTAGTGGCACATGACCGACAAACATGGAAGGCAATAGTAAACGCGGCAAAGACTTACGAAGAGTTGTAGTGCCATTGATGATGATGATGATGATGATGATGATGATTGTATAAAAAGGCACTATATCTATCTTATGTACTTTACATAATTGAAATTGGACTATTTGAGAGGCCCCAGGAATATTTTAAAATTATAAACAATTTTTGGCTTATAAACACATAGAATATCTCGGCAACTATTAAATTAAATTAAATTATTAAAACGGTGTTGGAAAGAACGCGGTAGGATGTTTCTTTTAAAAGAAACAACGTTTAATTGCGATGAGTGGTTTCTGAGACACATCCGGTCAAATTTGACCGGCATGTACGGCGAGGATATAAACAACGGGATGGTAATTTTCGAACCATCAACTTTTTATTTCGGTCTTCTTTCTCCACACAAATTTTCATATCTTTAAAAGACTCATAACATATATTATAACCCATATATAAAGCATAGGAGAATATCAGTATGGGTTCAGAAAAGGCAGAAGTACTGTGGATCAGATCTTCACACTATGAGAAATACAGGCTGAAAGTTTCGAATATAATAAAGACATCATGGTTCTTTTCATTAATTTTAAAGAGGCTTTCGATCGAGTCAAAAGAAGGGAACTATTTCACATGCTTTTCTCTGAGCTAAGCCATTTTTTATTAGTATATTCAATAATTTTGCTCCCAATTCTCTCCTTCAAGTGTAAATTTTTGCTCCTTTTAAATTACAATACTCCAGAGTATTGTGTTTCACTGTGATGATTTTAAAAAAAGTGGTGACATATGTCATAATACTGTTTCTGTGATTTTGTTGTTCCTTTTTGTTTTTTCCTGTTATTCAAGACCCACTCTAGGCTAGAACTATCTGTGGTAAAGTATTTGTTTATTTCTAAAATAATAGGCTTGCATCACGCGTACCAAAAAAAAGTTTATTAATAAAAAGCTAAAAACTTGTTAATAGCTTAACGGTGTCTAGTCGGACAAATTTTGATATATGGGAACACTGGAACAGGGGAACTTTTAATTGTGGAATGTGATTTTATTTGTGGAACGTGTCATCCTGAGAAGTTTATGATTGTGAAAACGTTATATAATATATGAAAAAATATTTTTCCGACAAATATATTGGGCATTTTAATAAGTCCGACATGTTGAACAGATCAAATGAAAGGAATTAGATTGGTGGAAAATGGCAGTCTGATTTTTGCATGAGAGTTTAATAAAAGGGTAACGTATCAATTGGAAGTTCTGTCCGACAAAATACATGCGACGTTTTCGTAGTCTGACGTTCGAAACCTATAACCTGTTCCAAAATTAAAACTTCCCCTGTTCCAGTATTCCCGTACATCTAAGTTTGTCCGACTAGATACCGTTAAGCTATTAACAAATTTTCAGCTTGCTATTAACCCGGGAGTAGTCGCGCTCACTTCTGTAACGTCGATAGTCGCGTGTGAGATTCTATCTCAAAATACGAAAAACAAATTTTTATTTTGTACTATTTTTAACTACTTTTTATATTGAAACTATACATTTATAACAATTTTATTAAAAAAACCTGTGTTAACGGCCACCTGCCAACATCGGCCACCTGTCCTAACGGCCAGTTTAAAAATTTCCCAAACCAATTATATGTAGACTACAAAACTGGAAATACCGTCCACCTTTCTATATCGGCCAATAGTTCTTTCATTTTTAGTGGCTGTTACGGTACAGTAAAACCTGTGTTAGCGGCCACCTGCTAACATCGGCCACCTGTCCTAACGGCCAGTTTAAAAATTTCCCAAAACAATTATATAATATGTAGACTACAAAAATTGGCAATAGCGGCCACCTTTCTATATCGGCCAATAGTCCTTTCATTTTTAGTGGCCGTTACTGACAGGTTTTACTGTATTACGAAAAAGGATGAAATGTGAGATTCTATCTAACGGCGCGACTACTCGCGGGTTAAAGCTAATTGGCTCTCCCCAAAGCCATAAATTCCACAAAAAGAAGAAGAAGAAAAAAATTCCTACGCATTACTACACTCTTCCTCGAGGCACTTACGAAATTTTTTCAAATTTTCAAAGTTTTTCATCAAGTTATCGCGAAAAAGGATAAAAATTGAGATTCTATCTCACCGCGCGACTACTCGCGGGTTAATAAACTTTTTTTTGGTACGCGGGATCGAGGCCTATAACGTTTCCTCGTTTCATTAGAAATAGAATACCAAATCTATTTCTCATTTACGATAACTACAAATGTTATTATATACAAAATCTTCGACAGGTCAGGTCCTACTCTTAGTTATTAAGATCTCAAAATATTTTTATAATTTTTTAGTGATATTGGCAATATTTAATTGTGTTTTATTTTACTGCAATGGTTAAAAATATCACATACAATTTTCTTTATATAAACAATTACTAATTTTAGCGAATACTACAAAAAATATTGCATATCACAAGAATTTTAGTAAAAATGTCTTTAAAAATTTTAATTAAATATTTTATGTAAAGTATTTAATACATGATTTTAGAATAGGGATGGGAAAAACCTACCGATTTAAACTTAAAACCGGTTTTTTTACTTCGCAATAACCGGTTTTACCGGTTGTTTTCTTGTCCCGGTTATAACCGGTATTTTCTTTTTAAAGTAAAAACCGTTTATTAGGTTTTTACGGTGATAAGGATTAGGTTAGGTATTATTTTGGATCCCAATCATAATTATTATTCTCAAGTAATTATTCCAAACAAAATCATAATTCAAATTTTATTTTATTTTATAAAATACAGAAGCAAACTGAAAGTGCAATTCCACGTGAGCCAAAAACAATTATTAAGTTTTATTATAATATTTACTTGAAAAGGTATTTGTAATCATAATATTTACATAAGAAGCGATCTGGTTGAATTAGACGCAACCGTCATATATTTTTCACACTTAACTCTTGACATTAAAAGTGGGTGAATGACTTTTTCTGATTACCAAAAATAAGGCTCTGACTATGAATATCGAATTGCTGATTACGAATACGAATCTCCAAGAATTTCGCTACGTTTTCAATACGATACACTCATACAGGAAGTATTAAACGAGTTAAAATGTACCTATTCTACAAATATACAAACGTATTAAAAGTAATACATGTTCTTTCGATAGTACTAATTTTGATCATATTGATATCGAGTCGAATGGAGTATCGCAAATTAAAGTGTATTGTAAATGTAACTTTGTAACTTATTGGATTAAAAAAACCGAAAACCGGTTTTTCTAATAACCGGTTTGTTTGGCCGGTTATAACCGCCAGGTTAAACCGTAAGCAAAAACCGGTATAACCGAAAATTGGTGTTTTGTCAAAAACCGCCATCCCTATTTTAGAAAAAAAAATTGGACGACTCTGAAGCAGATAAGTTACAACATTAAAAATATCTCAAAATTTCTTAATCGGAACCATTGTAGAACGTCAGTAATTTCAAGGTTAAAAGAATTAAAATTAATTTCCACATTTGTTTCTTCTTTTTGCTTTTCCCAGGACAAATATTTTTTTAAATATATTGTTTTACAGTAAAAATATTTGTGTTAAGTACACTTGATATCAGTGATAGTGAGTTTAATAGACTGTTAAGGAGAGGAACAAGGTATGAAATAATGAATTTAGTATTTTAAAAGTTTTATTAGCAAATCGTTATAAAAGGGGTTTTTAAAGGTGCGTGCTGACTAGAGCATCTTCTACCGAACGAACCAAACGAACCTAACGAGCCGAGCCGCGCACAAACAAGCAAATACTTAAATTATTCCAAATGTTCGTTCTATTCGCCACGTTCCCATGTTCTGCCCATTTTATTTTAGATTTCGTCCGACCATGGAAGCAGAGAATCTGGTTATAGCTGCTGGAGCTTTTTTCTTATTCAATTTATTACGAATATAAAGAAATTTAAAAAAATATCAAAAATACATTGGATAATGAATTTGTTTTTAAGTCGTAACAAAAATCTCTGTTGGGAGATATAGACTTTCTTTGGTAAGAATTTTGAAAAAAAACTACCTTTTCCTCTACACGTCGATTTGGTACTTTTTGCCTTTTCTCTTCGGAAACTGATAAGCAAACTATTAATATTTTTCTTTGCTTCTTCGGAGATACATACCACTTCTTCAGCTTTCAATATCCATGCATAATTTTATCTTATTTCTTATAATATTGCCAGTGCTTCGGATTCCATAACACAGGACAGCGTTCATATGAGTATAAATCAATCTAAGATCTAAGTATTTTTCTCTGTTCCATGCCATTTTTAAGTTCGCAACGAATCAAATTTGGTATTTAATTAAATATTTGGGCGAAGACAACGAATACACTAAACGTCTGTATCTACTGAGCATCAACGACCAAATACGAGCCGAAAATACGGCTCGTTCGGTTTGGCAGAATTTTAGACCTGGATCCCGCGTAAGAAAGAAAAGTTGATTAATAGCAAGCTGAAAATTTGTTAATAGCTTAACGGTGTCTAGTCGGACAAACATTGATGCACGGGAACACTGGAACAGGGGAAGTTTTAACTGTGGAACATGATAAACGTGTCGTCCTGACAAGTTTATGATTGTGAAAAATAGCAAGTTGTTTTTAAGTTTATTCGATAGCCAACGTTATGTAATATATGAGAAAATGTTTGTCAGACAAAAATGTTGGGCATTTTAACGAGTCCGTTGGAATCACAGGCATTATGTTGGTGATGACTAGCAGTCTGATTTTTGCATGAGAGTTTAATGAAAGATTAAAAAAGCAATTGGAAGTTCTGTCCGACAAAATTAATGGGAAGTTTTCGTAGTCGGACATTCTAAACAGGTAAGATATAGACAAAAATGCTGGTGATAAATAGCTTTCCGACAAAGACGAAATTTAATTAAGTAAATTATTCCTTACCAAGAATGACTGTTGTCGGAAAAAAATAAGGGGTAGATTTTGTAGTCGGACAATTTAAAAAAATAATTTTTGAAATTTCAATAAGGGGTGATTATTCTATGTCAAAAGTACCTGCAATCAATTACAATCGATATCTTTCGATTTATCTCAACTTCATTTAGATACCTCACTGTAATACATTTATAGTAGATCAGGCAAATTATATTATGGGTTGAGTGGTCTAGCTATCTTTGTCTGCCACATGCGAGGGATCGCTTGGTTAAAAGAGATAGATAGACCACCTATCGACTTTTTGCACTGTATTCCCTGTTTACCCTTATGTCTATGAATACATTTCCATTTAAGAAAAACTGTTGTCACTTTTGACAATAATTCATAATAAATTGCAATCGTAACTTCAAATTTAAACTAATCGATTTATTTTGGCAGCAAATTATTTCTAGCTTAGCCATGTGACGTATTAATTACATTATTATTTCATTTGTATAAAGTTGAGAAAAATTACGTTATACAATTTTAGTAATAATTTATTTAAGTACCCTTTTTCAATCAAGCAAAGCATTATAGCACGAAGAATGATATTCAATAGAATTTTCACAATTATCTGGCAACTGAATATCATTGAATTGATGACCAAGTATTTTACTAACTTTGTAAAATGTTCGAAAATTACTCAAAAATGTTCCGTTAAATGGTTTCACTTTTGATTTGGCGACTTAAAATTTAAGCTGTTGACACTCAAAAATAGACACAAAAACACTCCATAAGTAGTTAATATAAAATTTAATTTTCAACACACGTGGCTTCAAATACTACTTTGTATAGCACAAAGTGTCACACTGACAAATGCAGTCTTCTAATACATACTTCTAAGCATAATGTGTCATATTTACGTCTATTCTTATAAGCACCCAAGTTTTAGACTCTTCACATTTTTCAATGTCGTTTACAGGGTTAAGATTTGAGTATGGAAAAAAATGTATACAACGTTTTTAGTAGGAAATTTTCCGTACTTTCTGATGCGCCCAATTAGAAAACCCTAAGAGATTGCTTTCACATGTTCCTTGACATTTTTTATTGTCATTTTGAGAATATCTAGAACAAACTCCACCCAAAAAAATAATTGTTTTGCAATATACAGGGTGTCCAGAAACTCTACCGACAAATGAAGACAGGTGATTCCTCAGGTAAATTTAAGATAATTTAACCCAATTCACTTAGTCTGAAAATGCTTCTTAAGGGAGCTATGGTTTGTTTTTTAACCAAGAGGAGTGATTCAAATTTACCGCGCTGTATTGCTTGTTTGTAATTGGTCCAACCGCAGGCAAGTTTACTCTGTTATAAAATTTTGACACTAATGACATTTATCAAATTTTGACACTAGTGACATTTCACAAGTTAATTAAGTTATATCGGCGGTTTTTGTGTTTTCTGTGTTATTCTTTTAATTTTTAGATTGTTAGTCTGCTTTTATATAAAAAGCAGTTGTTTTTGGAACTCTTTAGCGACGTATTAATTTAATATAATATTTATGGATTACCGTTGAGGGCCGACTAGATCAACCAAAAAAGAAGATGTATGTATTTGGTTATTATTCTAGTGACTTTCTTGGGTGTGAATCTGTCTTTTTAGTTTACTCCTCCTGGTTAAAAAATAAACTATAGAGCTCTTTGAAGATGGCGTCTTGTAATTAGTTTTTTAAAATACCTCCAGAACGCTTCCATTTAAAAAAACAAAAATTGGTACGCGTATTTACCTCCAAGATATAAATCTAATCCATACATTGCAAATTTCTAGTACCGATCATAGGCGTCCGTTTTGGGTAGGGCAACAGTTATTTTATCGCATAACTTTTTTATCTTTAACTTTTATGCATTTCTGACACTGGATTATTAAATTGTGAAGTATTCTAGTACTAAAAGGTACTCTTGTTTTAAATCGGTAGGACACACCGTTTTCTAGAAAAATCGATTTGAAAATTTTTCACTTTCTGAAATACAAAAAAAAATTTAAAAAAAAAAACTGTTTAGAAAGACAAAACTGGTACATTTATTTATATTCCAGAGATAAATCGATTTCATTAATTGCGAATTTCTAGTACTGGTCATAGGCGTCCGTTTTGGGTAGGTCAACAGTTATTTTATAGCATATTGTTTTTGTCTTGAATTTTCGAGCATTTTTGACACTAGATTATTAAATTATGAGGTATTCGAGTACTAAAAGTTACTCTTACTTTATGTTGGTAAAATACTTCGTTTTTTGTTGAAAAGTTCTTTCAATTTTTTTTTAAATTCCAAAAACGAAAAACTTTCAAATCGATTTTTCTAGAAAACGATGCATCCTACCGACTTAAAACAAGAGTACCTTTTAGTACTAGAATACCTTACAATTTAATAATCCGGTGTCAAAAATGCATAAAAGTTAAGGACAAAAAAGTTATACGATAAAATACCCGTTGCTCTACCCAAAACGGACGCCTATGACCGGTACTAGAAATTTGCTATCGATGGAATCGATTTATCTCTGAAAAGCAAATACGCATACCAATTTTCGTTGTTCTAGATAGAAGCCTTCTGGAGGTATTTAAGAAAAACTAATTTTATGACGCCATCTTCAAGGAGCTCTAGCTCCCTTCAGAAGCATTTTCGAACTAGGTGAATTGGGTTAAATTGTCTTAAAATTATCTGAGGAATCTCCTGTCTTCGTTTGTCGGTAGAGTTTCTGGACACCCTGTATACATGCATTGATACTTACCTCACTGTTTTTGGAGTGTGCATGTATATATATGCACATGCAAATATGTGAATATAAATAATAATATACAACTAAAATAGCTTTATCAATATGTGACTAAGTCATTCTGAAAAAAAGTTTTTTATTTATTTCCTTCGATTTGCCCAAACTTTTTGTCCGACATATAACTTTTTGCGTAACAAAATATAATTTGTACATAAACAAATCAAAATTAGCTTGCTATTTATCACCAACATTTTTGTCTATATCTTTCATGTTTAGAATGACCGACTAGGAGAATTTCCCATTAATTTTTTCCGACAGAACTTCCAATTACTTTTTTAACCTTTCATTAAGCTCTCATGCAAAAATCAGACTGCTATTCATCACCAACATAGTTCCTGTGATGTGACATGTTCTACGTGTCGGACTCGTTAAAATGCCCAACCTTTTTGTCGGACAAACATTTTTTCATATATTATATAACGTTGGCTATTGAATAAACTTAAAAACAACTTGCTATTTTTCACCATCATAAACTTGTCAGGACGACACGTTTATCATGTTCCACCGTTAAAACTTCCCCTGTTCCAGTGTTCCCGTGCATCAATGTTTGTCCGACTAGACACCGTTAAGCTATTAACAAATTTTCAGCTTGCTATTAATCAACTTTTTTTTCTTACGCGGGATCCAGGTCTATTTTACTCGCGAACACGTACTGACTAGAGCAATTTATTAAGCCGTGTACACATATGCGAGCCGAACTGTATGCGAACGCTATATTCGTATAATTTTTACGGCAGGACGAACTGTTTACGAGCTGTTCATTCGTCACTCGTCAGGAACCACGGCCTTCAGTTTTTTTGATGAGCATAAAGGGCATTCGCAGTTAAACATGGACGGCGTACGCAGCCATACTGTTTCGTCAAATCGAGATTGTGTAAATGACCTGTTCTTAGAAATATAAAACGTGAGGAACACAATGTAATCAATTTTTATTTTATAGTTGATAAACAAATAATTGAGGAGCAGATTTTCTAAATGCATTTTGTCCACTTTTTGTAATTTTGGCAAATAGAGAAAAACTGCTACGCGTTTGGCAAGAAATTAAACGAAAAACTGATATACCTAAAAAATGCATAAAAAATCATTCAAATATTATACCTATATGCCAAAAATCTAATATTAATAATATCCCAAAAAACTTGAAAAACTGTTGGACAAACGGCATTTAGATTGTCATCATTGGACAAAACGCATTTTGATTGTCTACACAAGCGGTTTGACTGACTTTTGGTAGTAACGATGTAATAAAGCTCAAGTAACTTCATACAAATAGTATTTTATTTTTAAATACAAAATATTGTTTAA
Organism: Diabrotica virgifera virgifera; assembly: GCF_917563875.1. Classification (NCBI taxonomy): domain Eukaryota; kingdom Metazoa; phylum Arthropoda; class Insecta; order Coleoptera; family Chrysomelidae; genus Diabrotica; species Diabrotica virgifera. The sequence goes on along the minus strand of NC_065450.1, from coordinate 40,032,375 downwards.
AAATTAATGGAACAATATGGTAAGTATTTTACATGTCATAAAGGTCCCCATTGTCATCATCATTGCAATCACAGCACTCAGCTTCTTCGATAACATCATCATCCTCAGTTTCACCAAGGATAGCTTGATTCCCATTTTGCTCACCAGTTTCAGAAAGAATTGGTTCTAACCATGTTAGCTCAGGATCGTTGACCCAATTTGTCCCTGATAGTTCTGGAGTTTCGAGAGGTTTTGGAGTTTTTTTGGTTTAATTTAAGTCGAAAGATTCTTTTCACGTTTCAATAATGTTTGGAATTGTTTGGATGGACCATTATTTCTGTAGAACATTTCGGTCTTAAGCAAAATATCGTAGTTGTTTTGTGATCTCGTAATAATGATTCGTTTGGCTGCACTGATTCCTTCAATTTTTTTTAAAGTGGTTAACGCACTTTTTATATCATAAACTGTCCAGTCTCTACCAAGTTGTTTAACTTCTCCCTTCTTGGAGTAAATGTCATAATATTGTGTAGCGGGTTTTATTGTACTGTAGACTGTAGGATCGTGTAACTTTTCAATTTGTCCGAAAACACGGTCCGCTGGCAAATATGAATATCCGCGTACCGGAAAAATAAGTACCACAGATTTAATATTTTGTGGGGCATCTCTGTACAGCCATAACATGAGCATATGCATCATGTGTGCATTTTTATTCTGAAGCGCACAACCATCTGCCAATAGTCTTAACTGTTTTATATCTGATGCACATTCAGATTTATTAAGAAAATCACGTAGATCAGGTCTTGTTTCTGCAGATCCCCTTTTTGCTTGATGTTCCATCTAGGTATAGAAAACTGGCTTTTTAATATCCACGTCCGTTACACAAAAACAATAAAAAAACAACTGCTGGGCGTAAAATGCATCTTGAATAGGCACTTTCGGTAAGACTTGAACCTGCTGAAGGTCAAAACAGTAGGAGACAGTGTGTTCCGGTTTTTCATTCATTAGTTTAAAAAACTGTTTGGCCCTTACTTTATATAGGTACACGTAGAGAAGTTCTTAGTTTCTCTATTTCAGTTTTATCTTTGCAAAAGCTAATAGAAGTTTGGGTCCTGACACAAAAGCCACATACGTCAGTAGCAGGGCTTCCAAATGCAATATTAAAATAAGTATTAAATATCCTACTAAAACACTTGTAATTTTCTTTCAAATTCTCAGCAGTACTCTGATTGTACAGATTCCATAAAATAGTAATATTATTTTCAGGTGATAAATAAATGCGGCGAGATTTAGCACGCCCGTAATGACATTCGTGTCCTTACAAACTGACTTTAAATTTTCTAACAGCTTCAAATTTTTCAACATTCTTGAAATACCGTTTGTCCCCTCCACGCTTCTCAACAATACCACTGCCAGATTGCATTTTTCTTTTTATCAGTTTATTTCTACCACTTAGATGTCTTTTTCTTTTTCTGCTGCCACGGTCCTTATCACCAACTACGTGATCCCCTGTCAAAACTACATCCATTATTTTATATTGTTTTGTTAAAAATTGGAAAAACAAACGCACATAAAACAAACTTAACAGTACAGACACCACGTATACAACGACAATGACTGCCAATGACAAACAAATCGCAATTAGTCCACAGCGCACGGACAAACTTCGGTTAGTTTGTCTACCGTCAATGGACATACAGCACATAGAAAGTCCAAGGTATTTTGTTTATTTAATTTTCAGACAACAGAATGCATTTAGAACCTCTTTGGTGACACAAAATGGTGGCTCTATACATATAGTTTGCGATGCCATCTTTAGTTGAAAATTTGAAAAAATGGACAAAATGCATATAGAAAGTCTGCTCCTCAATTACTGTCTCTATTTACATTACGTATTTACATTAGAACGTGACTGTGAGATATACTCCATTAAAATGTTACATTTTTTAAGCCATACCTTGCATTTGTTAGAGGAGTCAATTTGATTTCTTTAATGTGTAGGAGGGATCAGTAGAAGCTTAAGTTCAAGTTTTTGGTTTAAGTTCAACCCTACGAAAAATCTAGTACAACATAAAATGTAGCAAACTAAATTTTCTACAGTTTTGTTTCTATTACTTTTTATCGTCAAGTGACTAACAAAAAAGATATAAAGAAAAATATGTAAAAATTTTTTAATAAGTTTCCTTTTGGAGGTTATAATTTTTTTAAGTTCATTTTAAAATAAAATAATACTATAGCAATTGTGTAGAGGATTTTTCAGCGAATAATTTCCACTATAAAGTTGTTTAATTCTATTTATGTATATAGGTTTTACAGCGCTCCAAACTTGACCAGATTCTCTAATGTCCATAGGGATACAATAAAAAGTTAGGCTTACTTTTCTATCTACATATATTTTTTATTCATACAATTTATTATGATTTTAACATTCCTATGCTATTATTATTCTGGTTTTGACCTTTCTCCCCACTATAAAACTTATAACCCTAAGCATATATAGAAAAGGCCCAAGAAGTTGTTTGAGGACAAATTCGCCGGTTCAGAAGAAGAATGACGCAACCGCAAAATGCAAAATTCTTAAGAAGAGCAAAAAAACGATTTTTGATATCAAAATCATAAAGTATGATCAAAATTAGCCATTCACTGCACCGTGGTCTGGATCTCGAGATTTAAGCGTTTTTTAGGTTGTGCCGCTTGTCTATGAAGTAACATAACTTTTTTCCTATTAAATATTTTGTCTTAAAATTTTCCAAAAAGCTTCTTCATGCATTATATTTTATTGTAGTGTTGGTTAAAATTATAATGTAAAAAGTTTGTCACTCAACTTTTTTAAGTAAACGTGAAACTAACGAAATATCATGACAAAATGTTTAAAAACTAACAACTCCTTTTTTAATGTGTTTAAACATTTCGGACAAATTTCTTTGTTATTTACATACTTCAGACATGACTTAGAGACTGGAAAATATGCACTAAAAAATGTCTAAAATATGCATGCAATATGCATTTTAAAACAAGCTGAATATGCACAATTAACATGCAAATATGCATTTATATATGCACTTATTTTTATATGAATAATTTTATGGTTTACGTTAAATACATAAATAAATAAAAAATAATAAAAATAAATAAATAGGTTTGAATTTAAACCAAATTGTATTATTATTTCTTAATATATTTTTTTAACTTCAGGTTTTGTGACAAATAAAACGGCAAAATATTTTATTTTGACCACAAGATAAATAAGAGTACAATAAAATAAATGTACATATTTTTATTGTTACAATATTGATTCATATTTTCTAAACTAATATTATAAAAAGAGTACAATAAAACAAATTTACATATTTTTATTGTTACAATAAATAATCATATATTGATTCATATTTTCTAAACTAATATTATGTCTTCTATCTGTTAATATTTGTTTATAGGCAGAAAAAGATCTCTCAACGTCACAAGATGTAATTGGGGCATATTTAAACTTTGCTATTAGAGACGGATCCATATTAATATTTTCATCGAAGTTTCCAAAATTGATTATATTATTTATTGAACGCAATAAAGTGAAACCCTCATTTTTGTTTAAAACGTCATCAAGTTTATCTTTAATTTTTACTCCAATTTCCCCATTCAGATTTGTTATTTTCTGTTTAACCGAATCAACAATAGACATAGGTACTATTGTGAAGACATAAATTTTGAGCCTCTAATTTTGTAATTGAACTTTCAATGATATCGAAATTCGATTTTATATACAACAATTGATTTTTAATAGACTTTTCTTTAAAAATATTTTGACAGTTATCAATAGCGGTACAAGTCGGATCAAAACTTGAAATAACGCTTTTGATGTCGTCGTAGTGTTCAGATAAAAATATAGCACTTTTAAGCCAAGTTCCCCATCTGGTTAATACTGGTTCTGGTGGTAAAGGAATATCGGGAAGCATCTCCCTATATACCTGTACACGTAGTGGTGCTTTCAGAAATACTTTTTTTACATTATTTATTAAGGTGTTTACATTGGGAAATTCAATTCTAACTTTCTCTGCAACTCTGTTTAGGCCGTGCGCCAAACATGTACAGTGAATTAAATTAGGGAAAAAGATTTTAAGATTGGATGCAGCTTTCATCATATATGAGGCGGCATCACTAAGCATTAATAATATTTTTTCAAATGGTACTTGATCAGGTAAAAAAAAATTTGTTAGGGATTCGTTAACAAATCTAGCTATTGTAGCATAGTTTGTTTTTTCCAAACATTTTACACTAATTAAGTATGAGTTTTTAAAATCGCCAGAGTCGTTAAGAACTCCAACAATTAGATTCGCAATTTGTCGACCCTTTGTATCCGTTGTTTCGTCGACGGAAATCCAAAGATATTCGGCTTTTAACTGATTTTTAATACTCGTCATCACATCTTTGTAACATGCACTGACATATTTTTTCCGAAGAGTTGAAGAACTTGGTATTTGAGCTGGTTTATCTTTAATCTTGCAATAAGTTTTTAAAAAGTTTTGACACGATTTATGTTCTAACTTGTGCAGAGGGATATTGCAGTTCAAAAAAAAAATGGCATAAATCCTTTGCAAAGGTTTCTTGCCCAACTGACGTATTCTGAATCTGCAAACTGTTCTGTAGAATCTGCTGGCGAGGTTTATTATCATTTTTTGATAGCTTAGTTTGGTGAAGTGAAGTTTTTATGTGTTGAACTACTTGGAATTTCTTTTGACATGGAATCTGGAATATAATGATAATGATGTTTTAGATGTTTTCGTAAATAGATACCTACATTAAAATGATCAAACTTTTTAAACCTCCCCCAATTTTTTTTTATTTCTCAAAGTGAAATTGAAATCGTCAAACAATAAAGTACAGTCAGTGTACCGTAGTATACAGGGTGGGCCACTCTCAACACCTCGCTCTGTATAAGCCAAACCGTTGCGAACTTTAAAAAACAGTTTTTGAAGAAATGGGACGGTTTGTCATTTTAGAATAGACAGACACATAGATGTGCAAAGAAGTTTGATAAGTTTAAAAATCTATTGAAGTGGAGAACTTACCTTTTTATCACAAATGGTGCAAAACATACTTTCACTGTCGATAACTTTTAGATGATTGTTACTTCCAATCCAACTTCTGAGAAGACTTGATTTTTCCCTTGCTACTTTAGGCATTTTCACAATAATAATAAAATGATTTTTTTACACAGTATAGTCAATAACTTGCAATCACAAAAGTTGAATAATCGGCGATTGATTTAAGACTAACCATTCATAAAATAAAATAATCTATCCTACCCTTAAAATGCTTAAAATTTCGTTTTGGTTGGTTTTCCCAGAATAATTCATAGTTGGCCGACACCAGCAGAAAGTACAGGTAATATTTGTAATGTTATTCAAAATATAATCGGTATTTACTTAGGTAATTTGTAAATTCTGAGAAGTCTATAAATCTTAAATATCCGGATAATGATACCTGCAGCTATAAATAACGCCCATTATGTTTATGGGTACAACAACAAAGGAGCTTAACAGCAAAATATTTACTTTCACATTTTATTTTAATGGATGTTGATGTTACTAATATATACCTTATTTTTAAATGGGGTAGAGTAAATTCCCATCAAAATATGCATTTATATGCTCTTAAATCTCCAAATATGCAAGGCATATGCATTTATGAAAAACATGAGAAATATGCAGCATATATATGCATATGCATTTTGCATATAATCCAGTCTTTAGACATGACACAGTAAAATTTTTAAAAGGAAATATTTACAGCGACCAGAGATACAGCGAGGTAAATTCGAAAAATCATCAAAATTGATTTTTGGATTTTTTGTATAAAATTTGACTTTTGAACATGTTCCACTACATCTAGATAAAAATAAACTTCATGTTCGGATTCAGCGACCTCTAAAACATAAAAATAGACCAAAATTTATCATTCACCTTAAATTTGATTTTCGTTGTCGGCATAACGGTTGATGCCGCTCGCCTAATATATGGATAGAGAAATATTTATTTTTATTGTATTCCTATGAGAAATCGAGAATTTGGTCAAGTTTGGAGCGCTGTAAAACCTAGATAATTAATAAAATTAAACAACTTTATAGTGAAAATTATTGTTCATTGAAAAATCCTCTACAAAATCTCTGATGACATTTTATTGTGAAATGAACGGAAAAAAAGTTCTCCAAAAGGAAACTTCTTACAAAATTTTCTCTTATTTTTGTTTATAACTTTTTTGTTGGTCACTTCACGATAAAAAGTAATAGAAATAAAATTGTGTAAAATTTAATTTGCTACATTTTATGTGTAATTAAATTCTCTGTAGGATTGCTAGTTTAGGAGATACAGCGCGAAAGCCCTTTGCACCCCTTTTTCCAATATGGCGGCCGGGGGACAAGGGTGGCGACCCCAAAAACTTGAACTTAAGCTTCTACTGAACCCCCTACATATTAAAAAAATAAAATTGACTCTTCTAAGAAATGCAACCTAAATGTAACATTTTAATGGACTAATAAAATTACAAATAAAATTAATCATTTACGTTAAACTTCGCACAAGTTGGTTGGTAGTTGGTTTGTCGCTTTCCATGGATCGTGATGAGTTTGCGATGAGTTTGCTGTAAATAGGGAGTTTTTGTTGCTACGTAACGTACGCATCTCCGTATACGTAAAGCACCTAACGTGTCGTAGAGGATGAATGTTAAGGTTGATCTGAACCCCCCCAAAAATAAACTACACATTCAAAAAATTTGAAAAAAATTGAGAAGGTATATGTGATCACTAGAAGTATTTTGACAAATTTTGAGCAAACTTCATGTTTTCGTTTTCGAAAAAACTCAAAAAAACTCCTTTTTTTCAAGTATAAAGCGGAAAAACTAAACATACAATTTTGTTAATTTTCTTACAGCATAAAGATATAATCCTAGGAAATACTTATGAATTTTTTTAAAATTTTTGAATGTACAGTTTTGCCACAGTAGGAAAAAATAATGTGTTTCGGCTTATAATAAAGCTACCGGTAAGAAATTGGATAAAATTTCAATAACAACATATGTAAAACTGTAACAATGGAAAATATGTCCAATAAAATGTTGAATATTTTTTCCTAAACATATGAAAAATCTCGTTAAACAAGAATTATATCTTGAATTGCCGCTAAGAATTTGGGCCGCCATGACATGGTGCCATCTACACCATCGGTAATATTTATGTTCGATAGATAGCAGTGCCTTCTGCTTCAATCGCGTCACACAGAACTTTATCCTAACAGCGTTGCCATATCCATTACTTTGTACAACAAAATGTTTTAATGTTAGTAGGTAATATAAGCCTACTACTATAACGTCTATTTATAACGCATCAACGTGACCTTCTGAAATTAATTTAACTACTTTTGTTGAAATATTTTCAGTCCCCTTGGCCGTATTAGATTTTGATATATTTAGGGCCGGTACTTTCTGTTTCGATTAAACCCTAGTTGGCAATTGGCATTTTAATGTTTTTAAGTACCATAAAGTTGTCTTTTTTTATTTGCATTTTTTCATGTATCTCTGAAGCTTTGTATTTGACTATATTTTGAATTGGAATTGGAGCATAGTCTTCATTTGTCAAATAGTGTTTCTAATAACTACCATCCATGGTATTTCTCTTTTTTCGCACTTTTATGTTTATTAAAGATTTTAATTGAAATTATTACTTTATCATTAAAATTTTCATTGTCCATTACTTTTTGCATTTGTGGTGAGCTAAATTTAAGGGAAAACAATTGGACGATATGTAAATAGATATGGAGTAAGAGCAGTAAATAACCACTTCTAAAATTAATTAAGGAGAGGTTAAAAACATTTTCACCTTCATATTAAAAATAAAAAAGTATCAATATACAAGGAATGATAGGTAACAAGTAACAATCAATTTTAAAAATCTTACATCTATATTGATTTCTTCTCTGTACAAAAACAACAGAAATAAATAAGACAAAAGAAAAAATGTGTTGTCACTTAATAATAGGTATGTTAAATAAACGTATTGATTAATCTGATGGAAGTAGAACTTAAAACTGTTATATGGAGCTAATCTGGATCGGTATAAATTAAATGAGATAGAAAAAGATCTAATAAACAGTTTCTTTAAGAGCAGGAAGAGAAAGATTATGGAATATTAGAAAATGAAAACGGCGCGGCAGAATAATCATCGATAAAGAAGTAAAAAAGAGGAAACGCGATAACGATATCTGGAACAATTGTTTTATCTGATAAGAAACGAAGAACAGCCAGAAATTGCTATCAAAATAAAAAATATAATAAAGCAGTGTGGATTGTTTCTGTGTTTGAAAAAGGTTATGGGTTTTTACGAGCTTGTCCGAACGGGTCAGTAAGTGACAATAATATTGTGGAAGTTAAGTGACTGTATTCATCCCGAGAATATACATCTCTAGAGGCAGTCGAATCCATAAAAACATGTAGCTTGTTAAGTGAATGTCCCTAAAGAAAACAATAACTTCTTCTTTAGCCTGGTTGCATCCACTCCTGGACAAAGGCCTCCCATGAGTTCTCCACTCTTCTCTGTTCTGTGCTATTTGGTACCAGTTTCTCCCCACTTTTGCTTTGAAAGTCATCTAGCCATCGTCTTTGTGGTCTTCCTCTGCTACGACTATGCTCGCGTGGTCTCCAATGTAAAATGTTTCTCGTCCACCTTTCGTTGTTTTGCCGTGGCACGTGTCCTGTCCTATCCAGCTCCATTTCATTTGCGCAATTCTTTCAATAACATATTCCACCTTCGTCCTGTTTCGTACGTCCCATTTCGAATATGTTCTCTCAGAGATACTCCTAAGATAGCTCGTTCGATGGCCCTCTGTGTTGTTCTTAATATATTGGCTGATAACCCTGTAAGTGTCACGGTCTCCACTCCATAAGTCATAACTGGTAGAATACAACTGTTGAGTACCCTTTTTTCTAGATTTATTGGTATCTTTTTGTTTTTCAACACATCACTGAGTCTTGCAACTGCTGCCCAAGTAATTCAGATTCTTATAGCTATCTCGTCCGTTTGATTCTGTTTGCCTAGTTTGATCGTGTGACTCTTCGACACTTTCGATCTCACTTCCAACTAAGTCGATTCTGATATTTTGATTTGTCATCACTTTTGTTTTATTTAAATTCATTTTTAAACCGCCTTTCTCAGATTCAGGTTTAAGCATCTTTAGTATGTAGATTGGTTCTTCTGTATTGTTGCTTATGAGCACTATGTCATCGGCAAATCTTAGATGACTTGCTTGCGTAAATCATTCCGTTTAATACGGTCCAGAGTTCTATGGAATCGAATGCCCCATTGTACAGCAAGAACAACAATACAAATGAAATATTAACGGTAGGCGGCCAGCAGTCTGAGAGAGTAAAAAATATATTTACTGGGAACGATAATCACAGAAAATAAGGATTATACTCCAGAAATAAGAGAGAGAATTGAAAAAGCACGTGCCAACTTCGTGAAAATAAAAAAGATTTTATGCAGCAAACATCTGATATTGGCCCTCAGAATAAGGCTAATTATATGTTATGTACACAGTGTGCTTTACTAAGGAGCTGAATCATGGACATTAAATCGAAATGCAATAAATCGACGAGCAAGACAGAGAAGAACTAGTTTTGCATGGTGTTGGTGAAATAGTTTTGAGTATTTTTTTTTCTGTTAACAATCATTTTTAATATCTTTATTATAACCTTTTTGGACCTTATTCTGCGGTATCTCATGAAACTGATTACGCAAAAAGATCTCATGGGGATATTTTTCCCAAGAAACACGATGTTTTCGCCTTGCTTAAACATATTTTGCCGAATTTAAAATCAAAATCCTATTCTTTTCTTCTATTCTTTTTCTATCATACATTGACTTTATTCTCTCAGGTATTTTTAGTTCTTAACACGTTGATGAACAGAACGTCTATAGACGACATTTTTAAAATAACGAGTTATGACAAAAAATCGGTAGATTTTTGTAGATTTTTTGTCACATTACATCTACAGATGCATACGAAATATAATACGACATCCATGGTCGTCGTCCACATGTTTACAAAAAACATATTGTTTCCATAAAACAAATTTAGCAATTTCGCTATTACACTAGCGGACAAAAAATTTAGGTCACTAGATGAATTATTTGATGGCTTGGATTTCCTAAACCTGTTGTCCGATTTGAATGATTTTTTTTAGTATGTTATAGCTTTATTATTTAAGAATCTTAATGTGTTAATATTGTTGCTAGACAGGTAAATGTCATTTTATACCGGGTGTAACAATCATACTGTGTTTTTCCTTAAAGTTCGAAACACTCTGTGGAATATTATAGTATAGATAAAATATTAAGATTAGAACTCAATTGTAGCCTTAGGCTTTCTTAACAATTTCTTTTTTGTTTCATTTGCTTATGTTCGATAATAAAAAAGTTAGGTACTTTAACAACTAGCCATGTTCTTCATCAATACAGGGTGTTTCTAAATAAGGGCGACAAACTTTAAGGGGTAATTCTACATGAAAAATAATGACAATTTGCTTTATAAACATATGTCCACAAATGCTTAATTTCCGTGATACAGGATGTTGAATTTTTCTTACCAACTGACGGTTTATTTCTTGCTCTAAAACCGATTGAGATATGCAACTGAAATTTGGTAGGTTTAAGAGGTAGTTATTGCGCATTGTTTGACATACCATTAAGAAATTTATATTCACCATTGGCGTGCATGCGGGTATAAATATTTTAGATACATCCCGTATGCACGCCAATGGCGAATATAAAATTATTAATTGTATGCCAAACAATGCGCAATAACTACCTCTTAAAACCTACCAAATTTCAGTTGTATATCTCAATCGGTTTTAGAGCAACAAATAAACCGTCAGTTGGCAAGAAAAAATTCAACATCCCGTATCACGGAAATTAAGCATTTGTGGACAATGTTTATAAAGCAAACGGTCATTATTTTTTCATGTAGAATTACCCCTTAAAGTTTGTCGCCTTTATTTAGAAACACCCTGTATTGATGAAGACCATGGCTAGTTGTTAAAGTACCTAACTTTTTTATTATCCAACATAAGCAAATGAATAAAAAAAGAAAGTGTTAAGAAAGACTAAGGCTACAATTGAGTTCTAATTTCAATATTTGAGGCGTCCAGAGCAACAGTGGCCTAACCCACATCCCACAATTTTACCAAAATGCTTTTAATACATTAAAGTTATGCATTACTTCAGTGTTTTCAGATGCAGAGTGGCTGAAGCAACCATTGCTTGAACTAGTCTGCATCTGAAAACACTTAAATAAGGAATAACTTTAATGTAATAATATCGTTTTGGTAAAATTGTGGGATGTGGGTTAGGCCACTGTTGCTCTGAGCGCCTCATTTTATCTATGCTATAATATTCCACAGAGTGTTCCGAACTTTAAGGAAAAACACAGTATGATTGTTACACCCGGTATAAAATGACATTTAGCTGTCTAGCAACAATATTAACACATTAAGATTCTTAAATAATAAAGCTATAACATACTAAAAAAATCATTCAAATCGGACAACAGGTTTAGGAAATCCGAGGCATCAAATAATTCATCTAATAACCTAAATTTTTTTGCGCGCCAGTGTATATTCTACTTTGTAAAATTCATATAGTGTCACAACACTTGCTTATACATTTGACGCACTGTCCGTCAACGTGTTAAAAAGTTTATGTATAAACAAAATTTGTGCTAATACATTTTTACAAGATTGCAAGCGGTCATAAAATTTTATTACCATTTTTCAGTGTGAGATAAGAGATGACTAACAACTGGAATATTTACTTACCGAGAAACATAATATGCAATTAGTCTATGTTGTGAGGCCGCTCTCGTCTGAAAAAAATTCTGATTTGGTTTCTTTGCGGACTCCTATTCAAAATGTCCCCTTTAAATAAATCAGAAGGATGCCGGCGAAATTTTTGGGCAGACATTGTCTAAACAATGTTTCTAAACAAATTCACAAGATTGGTAATTGGTATTTAGTGTAACTCAATCTGAATATTTCTTTTAACACTTATATCATAAATAACTATTAAATTTTATTTTTAACGCGCATAATTAACAAGTAAAAAACAACGATTTATTTTTGAAATAAGCCCCGGTTACCCAGCAAAATCTTAAAATTAAATGATTAAGCTTCGGTTTTAGGCACTTATCAACTACAAAAATAATAATAATTATCAGTTGTCAAGCCTCTAACTCGAATATGCGTATGTTCGCATTTTTCAGATTTTAAATCGCTTATAACTCAAAAACTGTAAACTTGTCAGAAAAATGAAAACAAACTTTTTTATTTAGTATTACCCGAAAAACCTGAAAAAATATTTTCCCGTGCAAAATAGAAGATTGTTGAAATAGAACCTGCCGCATCGGCATTAAAATTGGATGGACGCATAATAACATCAACGAATTGAATGAATATAATATAGCTCATAGAGGAAGCTTTTATATGAAACAGATGGTCACGTTTATAAGGAGGCTTGTTGACGAGGGATGTTACGGCCGCAGAGCGGGCGGTGGTGAGATGACGGTGACTACGGACGTTGTCAGATCTATGCACCTCCATAGCACCTACTCAGTTGGAACGCAAAATCCTATGCTAAAACGTTACAGGGCCGTAAACTTCTACTCACTATATATTCTTTGATACATTTTAAAAAGAACGGTCTAAATTTAAGATAGAACCGACTACTCTTCATAATTTTGAAAAAAAAAATGTTTAAACTTTAATTCAAGCACTTGGCTATTTCAGATATATTAATATACATAAATCTAAGTTTTTAAACTTCGAAAATGCGTATTATCGCATTTTTCAGATTTTAAATCGCCCATAACTCGAAATCTATCAACTTTTGAGAAAAATGACAACATACATTTCGTGTTAGAATGGCCCAAAAAACCTAAAAAAATATTTTCCGGAGCAAAAAGAGTGATCTTTTGAATTACTTAAAAAAATTTTTTTAAACAATTTCTGGCCAAAAATTTCGCCCTGCGCACTTCATATTTCCTCAAAGAGAACATTTCTGAATAGGAATCCGCAGAGAAACCGAACCATAATTTTTTTTAGACGGGAGCGGCATCACAACATGGACTAAATGTTTCTTGCTAATATTACATTGTTATTAGGCCTTGCTAAAATTACTGTCTAAACAATTTGGCAACAGGGCCAATTGAGCCAATGGGTGTAAGGACAGAATAGTGTTCAGGTTTCTACATTATTACAGAGTCATCATGTAGAAATCTACAATTAAGTTGAAAATGTTACCACAGTAACATGCTACAGTACAGCCATCTCTAGGATCAGAAACAAATTAATTAAGGGTTCATATCAACCTTAAAATAGGTAGTTTTGTAACTGCCTTAACGTAACGTAAAGCAAATCGTAAAGTCATTTTTAAATTCCGTTGACATTCAAAAAAATAAAACAATATTCACACAATATACAATTAATATACAAATGTAAAAAAAGATAAATGAATGATGAAATTGTATGGTTTTAATTGCTTCTATTTAAATATAAAAATATTATTTTTCCTTAGGTTAAAATTTTTTTATTTTTGTTATACCTACTTTTTAGTTGTAAATTATTGTATACCTACATCAGAATTCCAGTAGGTATAATGTAAATAGTGTGGTAATATTTATTTGAAAATTTTACTGAAACTAGGTCATTTGTTTTTCTAGTTATTAATTGTGGTGATCACTGTATTTCTTAAATTAATACAAGATTTGTTTGTTTTGCTTTATTAATAGGCAACTTAAAAACAATAAAATTTTAAATCTATTATGAAGTTCCAATTTCCAATTACAAACACAGAATAATTTTACTCAAATAGACTAAACCAATAACCAATATAACCTTAAAATGTTTATAAACGGGTAGTACGTGATGAAATGTTCATTTGGTAGGTAATCGGGCAAGATCCTCGTGTGCATTCGGTGACTTTTGGCTCGATAGGGATGCGTATGAACCTAACGTACCAGCCCGTAACCTTAGGTAATACGTATCGCGATACGGGAGTTCAACCATTAATGCGCAAGCGTATATGTCAAAAAGATGCGTTACGTTTACGTATTTGTGTGCACAAAAACTCCCTAATATATTTTCAAAAAACTGTATGCGAGCAATTCGCAACCAGTTCGGCTCTCATATGTGTACCCGGTTTTAAAGCGCGCGGTTCGTTCGGAGAAAAATGCTCGTCAGCACTCACCTTAACTCTCCGGTGGGCGCCATATTGGAAAAAGGGGTGCAAAAGGCTTTCGCGCTGTATCTTCTAAAGTAGCAATCCTACAGAAAATTTAATTACACACAAAATGTAGCAAATTAAATTTTCTACAATTTTATATGTATTACTTTTTATCGTCAAGTGACCAACAAAAAAAGTTATAAATAAAAATATGAGAAAATTTTGTAAGAAGTTTCCTTTTGGAGGTTATAACTTTTTTCCCGTTCATTTCACAATAAAATAACATCGTAGCGAATTTGTAGAGGATTTTTCAATGAAAAATTTTCGCTATCAAGTTGTTTAATTTTATTTATTATCTAGGTTTTATAGCGCTCCAATCTTGACCAGATTCTCGAATTCTCATAGGAACACAATAAAAAAAAATACTTTTCTATCTACCGACCACGAAAATCAAATTTAAGGTGAATGGCCAATTTTGGTCTATTTTTATGTTTTCGAGGTCGCTGAATCCGAATATGAAGTTTATTTTTATCTAGATTTGGTGGAACATGTTCAAAAATCAAATTTTATACAAAAATGCCGAAAATCAATTTTGATGATTTTTCAAATTTACCTCGCTGTATCTTTGGTCGCTGTTTTCCTTTTGAAAATTTTATTGTGTAATCTTTGAAGTATGTAGATAACAATGGAATTTGTCCTAACTATTTAAAATTATTCAAAAAGGAGTTGTTAGTTTTTAAACATTTTGTCATGATATTTCGTGAGTTTCACGTTTACTTAAAAAAGTTGAGTGACAAGCTTTTTAGTTTATAATTTTAACCAACAGAACAATAAAATATAATTGGGCCATGTTAAACAAAAAGTAACCAACCCTCAATTTGTAAATTAAGAGAAAATTAACTTTTTATGTTTTTCTAAATATTTAATTTTCCGTCGTATTTTTTTAAACGATAACTTCACTAATCAATAGTTTAATTTTAGAGCAATTTTATCATAGTAGTTTCAAAATTATCCTAATAAATTTTTACAAAAAAAATAGCCATATTGTGGGTTGGTTTCTTTTTGCTGTTGGAAATATATTTAATAAAATGCACTCTGCAAAATCCAACCAACCCACAAAATCCATGAATAAAACCGAATAATTTCAGTCAACCTTGTAATACCATACAGTAGAATTTCTGCTATTAAAAATAATATCAATACAAATAAAAAATATGCGATAAGCAGTCAAAACAACAAACCATACTATTTAAAAAGTAAGATAAACATAGCCTTAATCCTAAAACTTACCATTTTCTGCAATTTCGCGAGCCGCTTTAATTATTTTAACAGTTCTTGATTTAAACATATTTTTCGCATTAAAAATTCAAAGATTTCTTCATAATATAATAGATATAACACAACAAATATTTTAATATTTAAGCACGAACTAGTATTGGTCAATAACTACACGTAAAAACAAAAAGATGCAACATTCCAGGAACAATGTGCAATGTAATAATATGTTCAGTCCAGTGATACACACAAACAATCCAAGTGGGTTGGTTGTCTTACGCGAAATCTTAAGTGAACTATTATTAAACAGAAATAATTTGGAGTAGTATTTTTCATTGTTTAATATTTAGAATGGCTTGGTTGCTTTTTACACAATGTAGAATACACATTTTTAAATCGATATGTGACATTATCTTGTTTTCCTCAAAAATGTGGGTTGGTTGCTTTTTGCATAACAAGGCCCAATTCATGAAGAAGTCTTTGGAAAATTTTAAGTCAAAATATACAATAGGAAAAAAGTTACATTACTTCATAAACAAGCGGCACACCCCAAAAAACGCTTATATCTCGAGATTCTGACCACGGTGTGGTGAATGGCTAATATTGATCATACTTTATGATTTTGATATCAAATATTCATTTTTTGCTCTTCTTAAGAATTTTGTAATATGCGGTTGCGTCATTCTACTTCTGAACCGGCGAATTTGTTCTTAAAGGACTTCTTGGGCCGTTTCTATATATGCTTAGGGTTATAAGTTTTATAGTGGGGTGAAAGGTCAAAAACAGATTATTAATAAAATAGAAATGTTAAAATCATAATAAATTGTATGAATCAAAATGTATATAGATAGAAACGTAAGCCGAACTTTTGTTTTTATTATATCCCTATGAGCATTCGAGAATCTGGTCAAGTTTAGAGCGCCGTAAAACCTATATAAATAAATAAAATTAAACAAATTTATAGTGGAAATTGTTCGCTGAAAAACCCTCTACGAAATTGCTGTAATGTTATTTTATTTTAAAATGAACTGAAAAAAGGTATAATTTCCAAAAGGAAACTTATTAAAAATTTTTTACATATTTTTGTTTATATCTTTTTTGTTGGCCACTTGACGAAAAAAGGTAATAGAAATAAAATTGTAGAAAATTTAATTTGCTACATTTTGTGTTTAATTCTTCTTCTTAAAGTTCCATCTCCTAGCGGAGGTTGGATATCATAATGGCTATGGTCACTTTGTTGGCTGCTGCTCTGAACAGTTGTAATGAACTACAGTTAAACCATTCTCTAAGGTTCCTTAGCCAGGAGATGCGTCTTCTTCCTATGCTTCTTTTTCCTTGGATCCTTCCTTGCATAATAACTCTCAGCAGCTCATATTTCTCTCCTCTGGTAATGTGACCCAAATATTCTAGTTTTCTTGTTTTTATACTGTTCATAATTTCTAACTCCTTATTTAAACGTCGTAGCACTTCAACATTGGTAATCCTTTGAACCCACTGAATTTTCAACATTCTTCTGTAACACCACATTTCGAACGCTACTATTTTTCTTATATGTTGCCTTTTCAATGTCCAAGCTTCCATTCCGTATAGTAAAATAGAAAATATGTAGCATCTTAGAGCCCTCAATCTGAGAGGCAACTGAAGATCTTTGTTTGTAAGCAGTGTCTTCATTTTTATAAATGCTTGCCTTGCAGTTTCAATTCGGACTTTAATTTCTTTGCTTTGGTCATTTTTGTCATCAACCCAGGTTCCCAGATATTTGTATGTCTTTACTTTTTCTATTTGGGTTTGCTCTAGTATTAACCTTTCATTTCCATGTTGTGTTTTGAGACAATCATAAATTTAGTTTTTTTCTTGTTTATTTTGAGTCCATATCGAATGGAATAATCGTTAATTCTATTTAACAATTCTTGTAGCGACTCAAGGGTGTCTGCCATTATAACGGTGTCATCAGCGAATCTTATGTTATTTACTGTTCTTCCATTTATAGAGATTCCATCACCTAGTTCCGCTATCGCTTCCTGAAATTTGGCTTCACTGTACACGTTAAACAGCAGCGGCGACAGTACACAACCCTGTCTTACCCCTCTCTTTATATCAATATTCTCGGACTCTTGTTCGTCTATCTTTATATTGGCCTTTTGATTCCAATACAGATTAATGATAATTCTTAAGTCTCGTCTGTCTATATCTCTGTTTTTCAATAATTCTATTAGTTTTTCATGTCGGACTCTGTCGAACGCTTTTTCGAAGTCGATGAAACAGGAATAAATATCCAGGTTCATATCTAAGCATCTTTGAGAGAGGACATTAAATGCAAACAATGCCTCTCTTGTTCCAAGTCCTTTGCGGAACCCAAATTGGGTATCATCCATATCATTTTCTAGCTTTCTGTATAATCTTCCATGAATCACCTTTAGAAATATTTTGAGGGTATGGCTTATTAGTGATATTGTCCTATAGTCTGAACAATCTTTGGCATATATTGTTTTAGGTATTGGTACAAAGGTGGACACCAACCATTCCTGAGGTATTTTTCCGGTTTTATACACTTCATTAAACAGATCCAGTAGTACAGGTAGAGTTTCATCGTCTAGACATTTCAGTAATTCTGCAGGTATTTCGTCTGGACCTACAGTTTTTCCGTTTTTTGCGTTTCGTATTGCTTGTTCGATTTCCTCCATTATGATCTCTGGTCCCGTTTCGCTATCCATGTTTAATTAGATTTTCCGTAGGGTTGGTAATTTACGAGATATAGCGCGAAACCCCTTTGCACACCATTTTCAAAATGGCGGCCGGGGGACAAGGGTGGCGACCCCAAAAAAAAACTTAAGCTTCTACTGATCCCCCTACACATTAAAGAAATAAAATTGACTCCTCTAACAAATGCAAGGTACGGCTTAAAAATGTAACATTTTAATGGAGTAATGTAAGAAATTGTGGTGCTACTATACCGAGGGATGCGGTGCAATGCCGACAACAAATTTTTACAAAGTGAATATAGAACGCATAAATCATAAATCATAAGAGCTATTATTTTAATTTTACAAAATTTTTCTTAAAATGGTAAAATTTAATGTGTCATATTAATTTGCTACCTTTATCAGTTGTGAATAAGCCAATTTTGTCGCTTATTCCCAACTAAAATAGTACATTGATATGACAAAGTATTAATTTGCAAAATTAAAATGGTTCGCCGACTTATGCGTTTTATGTACTTTGTAAAGATTGTTTATATCGGTAGTGTACACAAGCGGCTAATCGCCATAATCTTCGAAGGGTTCGGACACAATAAAAGAAGGCACCTGTCTAGGCGAAATGTTTATTGCTAAGTATTAATAAAAATTATATTGCTTAATGTAATGTAATCCGTAATGTAATCCATCTTTTGTATAATAGAGAAGTCCCCCTAGATATCATAAAAACTATCGAAAACATCTACCAAAACAACAAAATGGAAGTCAGACTAGATGGACAACTTACAGAACCTATAGATATAGGCAGCATAGTAAGACAGGTAGATCCATTGAGCACTATGCTATTCAATTTAATCATGGATGAAATCATCAAAAACGTAAACAAAGGAAGAGGATATAGAATGAGAAACAAAGAATTAAAAATACTCTGATACGCAGACGACGCAATATTGGTATCCCAAGATGAAGAAAGTCTGCAAAGATTAGTCCACAGATTTGATATAAGAGCAAAAGAATTCAATATGACAATTTCATCTCAGAAATTTAAAACAATAGTAATGAGTAAAGAACCAATCAGATGTAAAATAGAAATTGATGGTATCAGTATCGAACAAGTTATGGAAATAAAATACCTTGGAATTACATTGTCAAATTACGTACGGAGACCTGGACAAAGAAGTAATTTATCCCCCTTAAATCCATTTCAACAACCTTTTTATCCATTGCTCATCTGTCAGCCTGTCTACGGGTCCTGCCCATCTGTATTTTAGTCCATCCGTTGACGTCCGCTACCTTTATTCTTCTTCTAATCTCTTCGTTTTTGATTTTGTCTAGCAGAGTTCTTTCCAACATGAACCGCTCCATACTCTTCTCTGTGTCACTCTTTGTTTGGTAGCTGAAGCTTTAGTTAAGGTAAGTGTTTCTGCTCCGCATGTCAAGACTGGAAGGACGTACTGATCAAATACCTTTCTCTTTAGGCATGTGGGCAACTCACTTTTAAAAGTTTCTCTCAGTTTTCCAATTTAAGCGCTTATTGTATAAAGGGTATAAGTCCACAATACTTAGTTTTGAGAAAAACGAAAAAAACTATTTATTTTAGAAACTTGCTGACCTATCAAATTTTGTTCTACATATGAAATGTAGAAGGAGGCTAGTAAAGTGACATGTGATACAGCAAACTTGGCTTTGAAAATTATTAAGGTTAAAAAGTCGTTTTTAAAGGCTGGGACTTGATTCATTTATACAATCAATGAATAAAAGACGAAATAGTGCTGCTTGTCTAAAGTTAAATTATTAATTTATTTGTAAAAAAAGGTTTATTATTACAAACAAGACCTAAAACACATCGTAAGACTAACTAACGTAAGCTAACCGAAGTAATAAAATGAACGACAAAGTACCACAAACGATGGTGTCGCCACAAGAATTATTGTATAAAGGTGATTAGTCCCGGACTAGTTCCCTATATTATACGCTCAACAAACATTTTATCGTGCGATATTTCGCGTACGGCGAAAGATACAAATTTCCTTTATATACTCATCGATCCGTCGACGTTGGTGTAACAAAATGTATCACTTTAATTTCGTACGGAAGTAAACTTATTTCCTTTATACAATAAGCGATTCAATCGATGCCCATCCAAGATCGATTCTTCTTTTCAGTTCTTGAGTCTGGTTATTCCTGACAATCGTACATTTTAAGACCCAGGTATTTATATCCATCTACGATTTCTATTTCTGTCCCACCCAGACTGATGTTCTGGTTGGGTATTGGGTACCAAATTTGTCAGTCAGGTTTTAAAGTAGATTTTAAATATTTGTAGTACACTACATATTTCGTCCACACATGTGTGATTGTTTTTTATAATATGAATTTTAACTTTTAGATTTTTAGATGTTATTCACTTCGTCATGGTATATCGATATATTGCCAGCTTTGCGTTTCGTCTGCTTTCTAGTTTACAAATATCTGACAAAGGAATTTGACTATTTGAAAAAGAGAAATATTCAGCATCCACCTCCTACGCCTTTATTCGGAAATATGTACAATGTGTTAGCAATGAAATCAGTTACTCCAGAATATATACAAAGCATATGAAACGAAGTAGATGTGCCCTATTTTGGAATGTTTATGTTTGATGAACCAGTATTGGTTTTAAAATCTCTTGAATTGATTAAAGATGTCCTAATAAGGCATTCATCCACTTTCTACAATAGAAGGATTGCTATACCTGCGCATCCAGATATGGGACACGTGGATTGTTTGTGGAATATGAGGAATACAATTTCACCACTATTTACATCCGGCATGATAAAATAATTAGAAACTCATTTTATTGAGACTAATAGAATACTGTCTGAGTTTCTTACTAAAAATAGTGAAGTAGACAAAACTCAAAGCTAACTCCACAAACCATGAAGAAGGGAATAACATCAAAAAAACACAATAATGGAGAAATCTCACCACATTTGTCCAATACTACAGCAATAGGTACAAACAAACACAATAACTTCCTTTATAGAGTTTATCTTGAACGCTCAAACTATTGCCGAGTGTCTTGTAATCACAGAGAAAAATGTTTGAAATTGAGTACAATCAGACCGAGACCAAGGAAAATCCGGCTCGAATGACCAAAAAATATGGTAGGATTTTCTTTGGATCTCTACTAAACGTTGAGAAAAGTTTTTTAATTCCTTTTCTTTAAGTGGACATCGACTAATTTTGTAGGACCAAGTCGATGTCAAGAAAGCATTATTTTCCTTCGATATTAAGAGATATCAAATATTTACAATAAGACAAATGCTTGAAAAGTATTGGGAATATAATCAGGACCTGCATCAGATCTTCATAGACTTCAAACAGGCTTATGATTTAATTAATTTTGCAACATATGGAAGGCAATGATCGAGCTCGACGTACTTAAGAAACTAGCTGCGGTAACACAAATATGTGTAAGTAACTCCTTTGCACAAGTTAGAAAAGGGGGAAAATACCAAATGCTTTCTGAGTAAATTCTGGACTGAGACAGGGAGATCAGTTTTCCCCATTGTTGTTTAACCTGGCCTTAGAATATGTCATGCGGAAAATATATCACAAAATCAAACCATACATAACTGCTCGAGGAGCAAAAATCATACTCGCCTTTGCCGATGACGTAGACGCAGTAGCATAATCAACATTAGAAATTAATGATATTTTCTCGAGCTTTGAAGAAGCTGTATTAAACATCGGTCTAAAAATAAATGAAGACCAAACAAAATACATGGTAGTCTCAAAACAAGAACGACGGCGAATAAGGCAAAACATTATTATAAACGATCACAACTTTGAAGTGGTTAAAGAATTTAAATATCTAGGAACAACAATCACAAATGACGACAAATTAGAGCAAGAAGTTGAAACGAGAATAATGGCAGGAAACATATCTTTCTTTGCAATACCACATCTAATGAAGTCAAAACATCTTTCACGAGGTGCAAAAATCCAGATATATAAGAGCATAATACGACCAGCAGTCGCCTACGGAAGCGAAACATAGACGCTAACAAAAAGAGAAGTAAATAAATTGCTGGTGTGGGAACGTAAAATCCTTCGAATGTTATATGGCCCTTGTACAAACAGCTTGACAAACGAATGGAAGCGCAGATACAATAACGAGCTAGAGTCTCTATTCGGAAAAGAAAATCTAGTCAGTTATATAAAGAAAAAGAAAATAATCTTTTTCGTTTTGATTCAATTCGAGTCTCTTGCCATCCTCTGACACAGTGTTTCTGGGTCTCTACCCTTTATCGAAGAGGCTATTGCAAGTAGACTGAATTGAATCAACTCGAGACGAAGAAGAACTGCATCTATTAAAATATCTGCAGTATATTGTGGTTAGACTGTCCTCTAACGGGGAATGACAAAATAAATAAAATAAATTTCGACCAAGAGTCAGGATTCTGTTAACCGAGATACGATAGTATCAAGCGGCGCCGCTAGGAGGAGCTTCTCCAACAATGCGTCTCAGAATACCTTAAGAACACTTGGTCATTTTGTACTCTAAACAGAGTAAAGCATGAAAAAGAAAAAGAAAATAATCGTTTTCGTTTTGATTCAATTCGAGTCTCTTGCCATCCTCTGACACAGTGTTTCTGGGTCTCTACCCTTTATCGAAGAGGCTATTGCAAGTAGACTGAATTGAATCAACTCGAGACGAAGAAGAACTGCATCTATTAAAATATCTGCAGTATATTGTGGTTGGAAATTTATTTTATTTATTTTGTCATTCCCCGTTAGAGGACAGTCTAACCACAATATACTGCAGATATTTTAATAGATGCAGTTCTTCTTCGTCTCGAGTTGATTCAATTCAGTCTACTTGCAATAGCCTCTTCGATAAAGAGTAGAGACCCAGAAACACTGTGTCAGAGGATGGCAAGAGACTCGAATTGAATCAAAACGAAAACGATTATTTTCTTTTTCTTTTTCATGCTTTACTCGGTTTAGAGTACAAAATGACCAAGTGTTCTTAAGGTATTCTGAGACGCATTGTTGGAGAAGCTCCTCCTAGCGGCGCCGCTTGATACTATCGTATCTCGGTTAACAGAATCCTGACTCTTGGTCGAAATTTATTTTATTTATTTTGTCATTCCCCGTTAGAGGACAGTCTAACCACAATATACTGCAGATATTTTAATAGATGCAGTTCTTCTTCGTCTCGAGTTGATTCAATTCAGTCTACTTGCAATAGCCTCTTCGATAAAGGGTAGAGACCCAGAAACACTGTGTCAGAGGATGGCAAGAGACTCGAATTGAATCAAAACGAAAACGATTATTTTCTTTTTCTTTTTCATGCTTTACTCGGTTTAGAGTACAAAATGACCAAGTGTTCTTAAGGTATTCTGAGACGCATTGTTGGAGAAGATCCTCCTAGCGGCGCCGCTTGATACTATCGTATCTCGGTTAACAGAATCCTGACTCTTGGTCGAAATTTATTTTATTTATTTAGTTATATAAAGGCCAATATACTCAGATGGGCAGGAGGGCAGGGAATGTGATACGTAGTAACGACAATCGCCTGATAAACAATGTGTTCTGGGAAAGGCCAGATGGAAGAAGGTCTGTAGGGCGGCCTTGAAAAAGGTGGAAAGATGCAGTCAAAGAAGATCTAGAGAAAATGGGAGTGCGACAATGGGAATTAGTGGCACAGGACCGACAAACATGGAAGGCAATAGTAAACGCGGCAAAGACTCACGAAGAGTTGTAGCGCCACTAATGATAATGATATTAAGAGCGGATTTTCACAGCGTGGTTAGAGGTAATGGATTTTAACAAGAGCTATGGGCCATACCAAAACAGTACACAAGTTTACGTGTTATTTACACAGTCATAGCTCTTGTCAAAATGCATTACCTCTAAAACATGCGTTTGGTTTAATGTTGTACGTAAGAAGAGAATGAAAGTTAAAAATTGTTTGTTAAGAGATAACATTTAATAATATTAATTTTATCTTTTTTAGATGTTGCATACTTCGTCATGGTTTATGGACATATTGCTAGCACTGAGTTTTGTCTGCTTTCTAGTCTACAAATATCTGACACGACACTTTGATTATTGGAAAAAGAGGAATGTTCAACATCCACCTCCTAGTCCTTTATTCGGAAATATGTACAATGTGCTGGCAATGGAATCAGTTACTCCAGAATATATACAAAACATATGGAACGAAATAGATGCACCCTATTTTGGAATGTTTATATTTGATGAGCCAGTATTAATTTTAAAATCTCCTAAATTGATTAAATATGTTCTAATAAGACATTCGTCCACTTTTTACAATAGAAGGATTGCTATACCTGCGCATCCAGATATAGCACGTGGACTGTTTTTCTTAAAAGACGAGCAGTCGAAAACCATGGGGAACACAATTTCATTTATTTTTACACCCGGCATGATAAAATAATTAGAAACTCATTTTATTGAGACTAATAGAATACTGTCTGAGTTTTTACTAAAATTAGTGAAGTAGACAAAACTCAAAGCTAACTCCACAAACCATGAAGAAATGAATAACATCCAAAAAACACAATAATGGAGAAATCTCACCAAATTTGTCCAATACTACAGCAATAGGCACAAACAAACACAATAACTTCCTTTATAGAGTTTATCTTGGACGCTCAAACTATTGCTGATTGTCTTGTAATCACACAGAAAAATGTTTGAAACTGAGTACAAACAGACCGAGACCAAGGAAAATCCGGCTCGAATGACCAAAAAATATGGTAGAATTTTCTTTGAACCTCTACTAAACGTTGAGAAAAATTTTTTAATTCCTTTTCTTTAAGTGGACATCGACTAATCTTGTAGGACCCAGTCGATGTCAAGAAAGCATTATCTTCCTTCGATATTAAGAGATATCAAATATTTACAATAAGACAAATGCTTGAAAAGTATTGGGAATATATTCAGGACGTGCATCAGATCTTCATAGACTTCAAACAGGCTTATGATTTAATTAATCGTGCAACATTATGGAAGGCAATGATCGAGCTCGACGTACTTAACCCGCCGTTACACGCGTCTTCTATTGTGACGTGGTTGCAGGCGTATGAGCGTCGCCTTCACCTACATAAATTCGACTTATTTCGAGGCAGAATGAATGTCAACATGTAGAAATATATTATAATGGGTTGTACTCACATATTATAGAAAGTCTCGTAAACCAATTTTTTTTTATTAATTTAACAAAACAAAAGTAAAAATAATATAGATCAAAAGCAAATTTTCTTAATTTTCAATTTCAGCAAGCCACTTAAGAAATTAACGTTCTTTACTCGAATTCATTTTACTAAAAATACAAATTAAAATTAACAACTGTTCTGAAGCTATTTCTTTGTGGCATTTATGTAATTAACTATTAATATTTTGTATTTTGATAATGACGTCCGAGGTGGAATTCGAAACGTCAATAAAATCAATTTTTCAAGTTAAATTGTGGCTTATTTCCCAATTAGAATAGGTAAATTTAAAAATGGGTTCTTAACCAGTGGCGCACCTAGAATTTACCTCTGGGGGGGAGGGGGTTTGCTTGGGCACCGAAAGTTTTTGTATTATTTGTGAAAGAGAAGTTACATTTTCCTACTTTCTTTTATATATATTCCTATATAAAATATGGGTGGGATTTTAACCCTCAAACCCCCCCCTCGTTGTGCCACTGTTCCAAACCTAATCCAAACAATAATATTTAAAAAAAAAAAGACTAAGTTTTCACTCTAATGGCATATAACATATCCCACCAGAATGAAAACAATGGGAACCTTTTCTGGTTACACCTCCGAGGCTTCTACAATTTGCAAGCCATACGGATGCTGAGACTAAGGTTATTCATTTTTAATAATATTTTAATTAAACCTACCTAAATATTAAATAAAAACCTAAAAGTTTCTTTGAGATAATAGAAACGTGATTTCACTGTGATTGCACGCGCAGTGAGGAATTCCCTCACTTGAAGAGGGATGTCTCTTGTTTCAACTATCACACAGCACACTGACCGCCTGAAATATTCTATAACTTTTTCATAACCTCTCATGAACCATGCTAAAGGCATTCCTGGGTGTTTAAGGTTATCGTATTAGTTTACACAATTTCATTGGTTATAAACAAATATGGTGAGGGATTCCTTTATAGCGCGTGTAATGGCAGGTTAAGAAACTAGCTGCGGTAACACAAATGTGTGTAAGTAACTCCTTTGCACAAGTTAGAAAAGGGGGAAATACAAAATGCTTTCTGAGTAAATTCTGGACTGAGACAGGGAGATCCGTTGTCCCCATTGTTGTTTAACCTGGCCTTAGAATATGTCATGCGGAAAATATATCACAAAATCAAACCATACATAACTGCCAGAGGAGCAAAAATCATACTCGCCTTTGCCGATGACGTAGACGCAGTAGCATAATTAACATTAGAAATTAAGGATATTTTCTCGAGCTTTGAAGAAGCTGCATTAAACATCGGTGTAAAAATAAATGAAGACCAAACAAAATACATGGTAGTCTCAAAACAAGAACGACGGCGAATAAGGCAAAACATTATTATAAACGATCACAACTTTGAAGTGGTTAAAGGATTTAAATATCTAGGAACAAAAATCACAAATGACGACAAATTAGAGCAAGAAGTTGAAACGAGAATAATGGCAGGAAACAGATCTTTCTTTGCAATACCACATCTAACGAAGTCAAAACTTCTTTCACGAGTTGCAAAAATCCAGATATATAAGAGCATAATACGACCAGCAGTCGCCTATGGAAGCGAAACATAGACGCTAACAAAAAGAGAAGTAAATAAATTGCTGGTGTGGGAACGTAAAATCCTTCGAATTCTATAATGGCCCTTGCAGACACAGCGTGACAAACGAATGGAGGCGCAGATAAAATAACGAGCTAGAGTGTCTATTCGGAAAAGAAAATCTAGTCAGATATATAAAGGCCAATATACTCAGATGGGCAGGGAATGTGATACGCAGTAACGACAATCGCCTGATAAACAATGTGTTCTGGGAAAGGCCAGATGGAAGAAGGCCTGTAGGGCGACCGAGAAAAAGGTGGAAAGATGCAGTCAAAGAAGATCTAGAGAAAATGGGAGTGCGACAATGGGAATTAGTGGCACAGGACCGACAAACATGGAAGGCAATAGTAAACGCGGCAAAGACTCACGAAGAGTTGTAGCGCCCCTATGATGATGATATTAAGAGCGGATTTTGACAGCGTGGTTAGAGGTAATGGATTTTAACAAGAGCTATGGGCCATACCAAAACAGTACACAAGTTTACTTGTTATTTACAAGGTCATAGCTCTTGTCAAAATGCATTACCTCTAAAACATGCGTTTGGTTTAATGTTGTACGTAAGAAGAGAAGGATAGTTAAAAATTGTTGGTTAAGAGATAACATTTAATAATATTAATTTTATCTTTTTTAGATGTTGTTTACTTCGTCATGGTTTATGGACATATTGCTAGCACTGAGTTTTGTCTGCTTTCTAGTCTACAAATATCTGACACGACACTTTGATTATTGGAAAAAGAGAAATGTTCAACATCCACCTCCTATTCCTTTATTCGGAAATATGTACAATGTGCTGGCAATGAAATCAGTTACTCCAGAGTATATACAAAGCATATGGAACGAAATAGATGCACCCTATTTTGGAATGTTTATGTTTGATGAGCCAGTATTAGTTTTAAAATCTCCTAAATTGATTAAAGATGTTCTAATAAAACATTCGTCCACTTTTTACAATAGAAGGATTGCTATACCTGCGCATCCAGATATGGCACGTGGACTGTTTTTCTTAAAAGACGAGCAGTGGAAAACCATGAGGAACACAATTTCACCCCTTTTTACATCCGGTATGATAAAACAATTAGAACCTCATTTTATCGAGACCAATAGAATACTGTCTGAGTTTCTTATTAAAAATAGTGGAGTTTTTGATACTTCAAAAATTGCAAGGAATTTGACCAGTGAGTTTCTGATTCGAAGCTTCTTTAATGTCGAAGCAAAATCTTTTGAAGACCAACCATCCGTCATTATGGAACAGATTGACAAGATATTCAAGTATTCCTTACGGAATGTTTTAGTTCAGAATTCATTTTTCTTTAAACCCGGCTTGATCTCTGCTTTTAAATTAAATTTCATTCCAGAGTCTGTGATTATGTTTTTTGAAGGTATCTTTAAGAATTCGATGATGGCTAGAGAGAGTTATATTGGTAAGCCACAAAACCTAGTTGATATAGCAAACAAATCTTTAAGGGATAATCCAAATGGTGGATATACATCAGGTAAGATAAAATTTGTTTAAAATAAGATCATTATTACAGTCCTTTTTTATACGTATGGAAACAAATCATAACACCTTTTATCTACTCTATGTATATTATGTATAACTTTTTAGTTTGTGAAAACTGCCATTATAGATAGCAGTGCGTGAAGGATTTAAAGTGTGCGTGAAGTAACAATGTATTTTAAATGGGATTTACTTTTTCGCACTGTTTTTGGCACACTTTCATGTAATCGACTATCCTTAACTTTCGCGTTGTCATGGTGATGATATGTGAGCAATAAATTAAAACAAATTTTTGACACTTTTGTGGTTTGAAAGAAGTTAGAATTTTTAAATGTCAAAGTTCTAAAAATTGTAGAATAGAAATGAATTTCAGTGACGAAGAGTTACAGTTTTTTTTATTTGTTTATCGTAGATAAAATATTGTATGAAACTGTGTGTGAAGTACTTTTTGCGAACTTACGCGATGTATAGCACTCGCTCCGCTGTCGCTCGTGCTCTAAACATCGCGTGCGTTTGCAGAAAGCATACTTCACGAACTGTTTCATAAATAACTATTAATCTATCAATTTATTTAAAAGTTGGCTTGGGACTTGCTGCCATGTTTTCACTCAGGCGCCAGGCGCCGTTTTATTCTGAAATGGCAAATTTAGATGTCCTATTTGGTGAAGTATTTACAAACAACAAAATTCTATCCAAATTTTATTTAACCAAACCTCAAACATAAAAATAACACAAAAGAAATTTCTTAGTGGTTTATTTAAAAGGGTAAAGAAACCTAGAAAAAATTTACAAATTCTTAATAAGAAAAAATAATAATTAAATATTTAAAATAATTATGTTCACCAACGTCCGTAAATTAGTAAGTTACTGTTCGAACAGACAAAGAATGTTTTGAAGCAGTTTAAGGATTACAAGATTACATTATTTATGCATTATTCGTCGTCTTAGTTCTTTCAATGGAACAGGAATACCCCTTAAAAAGAAAACGAGTATAGTCTGATCTGGGATCTTACTGGCCATTCAATAAAACCCCTGTGTTAAATCCCGTGGCTAAGAAACCGTTTATTAATGTGTCGTCTTACGTGTATATTATAATGCGGAGGTGCGTCTTTTATGGATACCATTTTTATTAGAGCCTCTAAGAAGAGGTGAAATCGTCGATAAGAGTGCTGGCTGCACTCTCTAGTCTAGATAAAAGTTAAGACGGTTTTGGCTTCGCATTGCAACTGAATAAAAATGGTATACATTTTTATTTCAATTTAAAGTATTTAAAAATATCTATCTCTAGAAATAAAACAAAGTTTCAAGCTCAAAAACTAAGTGACTTATAATGAAAAGAATGTCAGCCCTATTTTTTTCAGCGAAAATTTGATCGGAAATATCCTCCTTATCACCAACCTAATTAAAATTGGTCATTGACCTTATTTGGTCTTCTTTATTTATGTAATATTAATAGGTTCTAGAAGTTTGACGAGCTTAGAATGATTAGTTTAAAAAAAATGAGGTTAATTGTAGTTTGTAAAAAAATGGTTTATTCTTCAGAATAAAAAGATTAGCATCAGAGATACAATAAAATGTCTAAATTTGAAATTGTAGCTTATTTAATTCACAAGAACCTGATTTGCAAAAGGTTTTTCTACATCAAAAATTGAGTGAGCTATTGACAATTAAAACTTGTAATAACATGCAAAAACCACCTTTACCAACCCTTTTAAAGTCACCTTTTTTTTGCGACAGAAGATTTTAAAAACGTTTATTATTAATATGTTTATAGATCTTGTAAAAACCTACAAAATTGTTTTTTCCAAACTTTCTAAGATAAAAAATAAGAAATTTACGGTTAAAAAATCAATACATTTTTTTATATTTTTTTGAAAAAAAGGAGAAATCCAATAATTGGAAACATAATAATGTAAGTCAGCGATGTTTTTAGTCAGTGTCCTTATTCATTTATCTTTATTTATAATATTCTACAAGTTTGGCTGGCTTAGAATGATGAGTCTTAAAATAATCGGAGTTAAAAGTGAATAACGAATTTTTGTAGTTTGGTAAAAAATACCATTTTCTTTTAATGATTAAATATGAAATTATAGGCTATCTAACTCCCAAGAACTTGGTTTGAAAAAATTTTTTCTACGGCAAAAATTGAGTGAATCGTAAATCGTAAAGTATATATCGAAAAACATTGATTTTTTCAATATTAAACTAACACTTTCGATAGCGAATAAATCGAAAACTATCAATTTTATGAAAAAAATGTATATAATGTTTTTTTGCTTAGAATGAATGTTTTTACTAACTTTTTCAGTCAAAATATAATAAAAAATTTCCATCCACGAGATGGGGTGGCAACCACCCCCATGGTAAAAGCGCCTTTTGGCATCATATAGATTTTGATCCTTGGACCATCCACTACTTATTCTTAAATTTTCAAGCAAATCGATTCATTCTGTAAAAATTGCGAGGTGAAAAGCTTCGGTTCCTGGACTATAACAGGAAATGAAGCGAAAATCACATTAACTATCAAAAGACGAAAACTGGAGTAGGTATTTAAAATATAATATGATGAGAGAGGGAAAATACTCATTATTACCAACTTAATATGCAAGGCAAAATTTTAGGAAAGCGATATTTAGAATTTAAGACGAAGAATATCCTAGCTTAAGAACCTGAGGGAATCTGGGATATAATAAACCGTTTTACCTGAGTTGTATGGCAAAAGTCATTCTTTAGTCATCGACAATATTAGCAGAGAACAATAACCACAATAACCATGTGGTTATTGTTCTCTGTTATTAGTTCGTAATTTAAACACACTTCCAATTTCACTGAAGAGCGTCTGATAAGACCAATAACGTTCGTTCTGAACAATTTGAAAAATTGTAATCCATTTGGATTTTTAATTAAATGTTATAAATATTAAATATACACCAATTGTATTGAACGTTTTTATTTTACTGTAAAATTTGTAAGTAGTATGGTATACAGCGAACCTGGGAATATTCTTACTCTAAAATTTAAAAATTTCTTAAATTTTAAAATTGAAAACGTTGAAATTCCTGGTAAAGCTGTTTTTTTAAAATCTGATATTTATATAACCGTTTCATTTGGAACCGCTACGTCTGACTCAGGCAAAGGTGTGAGCACTGAGCACATTGACCCTATACTCTGGGCTAATTAGCAAAATTCATGGAAAAGTTATTTACCAGCAATTTTATTGCTGGAATCGAGTTATAAGATCCTATATATTAATAATATAGTTATGCAAAGTCCGCAGATAGTGTGCTACTTTTTTTATAAACAAAATGGCGCCGACAAATCGTATTTTTTTCAATTATTTCTCTATAACTCCGAAGATTTTAACTTTATAACAAAAACACCCAAACAAAAATTCACCGCAATTAAATTATGCATAGAGATATGTTTTTCACGATTTGCTCTGACGAAAATTTTCCTCGGAAAATTCGGGTTTTCTTAACAAAAACTCTAATTTTCAAATAAAGTTTTACGTAAGTAATTATTAATCAATAATTAAATAACTTAGTGACATCAAAGCTTTCTTGGTATAGATTGTAATTCCAGAAGCCGGTGAAAATTAAACGAATATTTTAGCAACAATTCAATTGTTAATAAACAATTTACGATCGCAATAATAACCAAAATAATCATGATACATTGATCAAATTTATAAAGATTATAAAGATGAGATGCTTATTTAATATTTTATCGACAAAATATAAATTTTTCTTTTTTTTTGCATAATCTTTAAATTTTGAAAAAAAAATAGTTATAATACGCTGGTCTAATTAGTAAAGTACAAAGAAAGGTTATTTACCAGCAATTTTATTGCTGGAATCGAATTATAAGATCCTATATATTATTAATATAGGTATGAAAAGTCCGCAGATAGTGTGCTACTTTTTTTATAAACAGAATGGCGCCGACAAATCGTATTTTTTTCAATTATTGCTCTATAACTCCGAAGATTTTAACTTTATACCAAAAACACTCAAATAAAAATTCACCCCAATTTAATTCTACATAGAAGCATGTTTTTTTCGATTTGCTCCGACGAAAATTTTTCTCGGAAAATGTGGGTTTTTCCAACAAAATCTCTAATTTTCAAATAAATTTTTTAGGCCAATAATTATTTATCAATAATTATATAGCTCGGTGAAATAAAAGCTTTCTTGGTATTGATTATAAATTCAGAAGCCGGTGAAAATGAAACGAATATTTTAGCAACAGTTCAATTGTTAATTAAAAATTTACAGTCGCAATAACAACCAAAATAATCATGAGGCATTGATCAAACTTAGAAAGATTATAAAGGTGTGATGCCTATTTAATATTTTGTCGACAAAAATATAAATTTTTCATTTTTTTGCATAATCTTTCAATGTTTAAAAAAAATTGTTATAAAAAAATTAACATTTCTCAGAAATTGTTTATTATATTCTAATTTTATAAAATACTTAAAATGCGTATTTCATAGGTCTTGAAAATGAATGCTTTAAAATTTTTTTCCATTTGCAAAAAAGTTATAAAACAGCAAAGTAAATATACGAAATCTCCGTTGTTTATAATTTGTTTTAATTGTTTCAAAGCTTAAAAGTCAGTCTATGGTACAATCTAATTACTCACAAAGAATGTCAAAAATTAGTGCAATGGTTATATTTTAATCAAAGATTAAAATTACTTTTTTTTGTAATTTTTAGCGCAAAAGTAGGCCTGATACAGAGTCGGAGCTAAAATGTTCACTCGAAGCGACTGACACGCAGCATATATTATTTATAAAAGTGTACGTCTCGCGCGGCCGGTCGTCGCTCCGAGTGAAAATTTCAGCTACAGTGCTGTATTATTATACTTTCGCGCGTGTAAATTACAAAAAAATATATTTATAATCTTTAATTAAAATATAACCATTAAATTGATAATCGATATTTTTTTGTAAATAATTAGCTTGTACATTATACTCATTTCTACGCTTTGAAAGAATTAAAAATATATATAAACACCGTAGTAATCGTATGTTTATTTTGCTGTTTCATAACTTTTTTGTAAATGGTTGCAAAAAAGTTTTAAAGATATTTGAATAGAAAGAAAGAAAGTGAAAGAAATTTTCAAGATATTTGAAATGCGCATTTTAGCTATTTTTTAAAATTACAATATAATAAAAACTTTCTGAGAAACGTTAATTTGTTTATAACTATTTTTTTAAACATTTAAAGATTATGCAAAAAAATAAAAAATTTATATTTTGTCGACAAAATGTTAAAAAAGCATCTCATGTGTATAAGATTTCAAAGTTTGATCAGTGTATCATAATTATTTTAGTTATTATTGCGACCCTAAATTATTAATTAACAATTGAATTGTTGCTAAAATATTCGATTAATTTGCATCAGCTTCTGGAACTATAATCTAAACCAAGAAGGCTCTTAAGTCACCAAATTATTTAAATATTGGTAGATAATTACTTATCTAAAACTTTATTTAAAAATTAAAGATTTTGTTGGGAAAACCCGCATTTTCCGAGGAAAATTTTCATCGGAGCAGATCGGGAAAAACATGTCTCTATGCAGAATTTAATCACGGTGAATTTTTATTTCAGAGTTTTTGTTGTAAAATTAAAATCTTCGGAGTTATAGAGCAATAATTGAAAAAAACACGATTTTCGGGCGCCATTTTGTTTATAGAAAAAGTAGCACACTATATGAGGACTTTGCATACCTATATTATTATTATATATAGGATCTTATAATTCGATTCCAGCAATAAAATTGCTGGTAAATAACTTTTCCCAAAAATGGTCTATTCTCCGATAATCAGCCCAGACTACTAGCCGTATGAGTGCTTGAACTAAACTTTGAACAGTTTTTAAAATAATAAGGATATAACAGATTTGAATTATCTAGTCCTATGTAATTTTTGGTATATTGTTCAAACTACCTATTTATTAATTTATCCATTAATTTCCAATATTTAGCTTTTCTCATAAATGGGTATGACCTTAACATGACATGTTGCCCCTGAGCGAGAAAAGTTTTTACTTTGGTTGTATTTTTGTCCCATATTAACTCGAAATTGTAGGTGAAGAAGGGATTTTTCCTTTATTCTGAGATACTGAGTTGGCCA
Organism: Diabrotica virgifera virgifera; assembly: GCF_917563875.1. Lineage (NCBI taxonomy): Eukaryota > Metazoa > Arthropoda > Insecta > Coleoptera > Chrysomelidae > Diabrotica > Diabrotica virgifera. The sequence continues at coordinate 39,997,694 of NC_065450.1, read as the reverse complement.
AATACCCAAGTATGTGGAGGTCAATAAGGCAAAGAAAAAGAGAAAACATGCATAACGTAATAAAACTAGGTTAGGAAGAACGTCCTACGTACAATTATTATGACTGAAGTCAACTATCTAACGTTTAAAGGTGGAACTACCCATAGTGGTAATGTAAATTACAGGTTTATACCGATAATCTTCCACCACTACTAGTTTCATCTTTTTTTATTTCCTTTCGCCATCTCTTTTACCTTATTTTGCCGGTTATTAGCGCGCTCATCACGGCATAGTAAAAGAAATGATAACAAAAGGTGCTCAAGACAAACGAAAACAAAAATAATTTATGGATTCGACCGTTACTTGATGGAAGTTCATTTTATCTAATAATAAAACACTGAAAACGTTTGTTTTCTATACTTCCACAGAATTTATTATAACTAAGTGACTACAGCTGTTTCGGCAGTTTAAACATCCCGTATTTAAACAGTTCTTATATTGGTGGAGATACGTGGATGATATACTAGTATGCTTTACAGGAACTAACAGACAGCTTGACCAATTTCTATCATATATTAATTCACTTCATAATAATATTGAGTTTACAATAGAAACAGAACAGAATAACTCCATAAACTTTCTAGATGTAATGATTTCCAGACTACACAACAAACATGAGTTCCCCGTATATCATAAACCTACCCATACTGACACAACTATACACAATTCATCATCCCATCCTACACAACACAAATTAGCAGCCTACCATAGCAAGATACATAGACTGACAGAAATTCCCATGACAAAAAATAAGTTCGAGATAGAACTAAACATCATTAAACAAATAGCAGTAAACAACGGCTATAACGAACAAACAGTTAACAAAATTTTAAACCAAAAACTCCATAAGAAAGCCCTGAAATTAGTGTATCCACCACCACAGAAAGAACCCAGTACCTTCTGCTCTCTCACATATACTGGCAAGATAACAACAAAAATAGCCAGATACATAACAATGAAAGGAATAACACCAGCTTTCAGAACTAACAACAACTTAAGCAAATATATTAAGAAAAATAAAAGCCGAAAGAGAAAGCAACTACAGAGTGGTGTGTACAAACTAACGTGTGGTGACTGTCCGAAAACGTACATCGGTCAAACTGGCAGAACTTTTGACAAACGGATAGCAGAACACAAAAGGGCATTCAACAATAGAAAAACAGACACTTCTACATACGCACTTCACCTTCTAGATCATAATCATTCTTTCAATGAAGAGTTTCAAATTCTGCATATTCAAAATAAAGGCCTTAAGCTATCTTTTTTAGAATCTATGGAAATTAATAAACTGAAAAATACAGATATAATTCTGAATGACCAACTCGAGACAAACAGCTCCCCACTCTTCAACCTCTTCAGTTGAAGACTTAAAAAGGCAAACACATTGTAAACTATATCACTTGAGAAAGGCACTCTGCCGAAACAGCTGTAGTCACTTAGTTATAATAAATTCTGTGGAAGTACAGAAAACAAACGTTTTCAGTGTTTTATTATTAGAAAACAAAAATATTGCAGAATCGAGGTACAAAGATAACATAGGTAGATGATATATCATTGACAACAAGAAAACGATCTGACTGACTTTATCAACAATAACACAAGCCTACATTTTTATTTTCATGAAAAAGTGTTTCAAGTTTGATAGGTGTCCTATAGTAAATGGGATGTGCTGATCACGAATCTTTGCTTAGTTTTTTTCCAGCACGTCAGGTTTTCAAGAAAAGTGTATTTGAAATTTTTCATAGAAACTGCCAAAAATACTGATTAAATATTTATTGAAACTTTATTTAATACAAAGTTACGCTGCAAAATTGAGTTGTTTATACACAAACAATGCAGTATAACCTACGTTAAACAATCGTTCATTTTTTTGAAAAAAAAAATCGTTTTTCTTTTTCCGTGAAAACTGCGTTTTGTAGTTTTCTTATGAATTTTTGTGGTCGAGTCCCTCTTCAAGGTCCAGAAGTAATTAGCCATAATTATTATTTTCCATCTTCCTTGGTAATGCCTTTCCATCTCCTTTATATGTTGATGGAACCTCTCTCCCTGCTCTTCTTCTGTCAACGTGGGAATCCAGAAAATGAAGCTTGACACTCATATTGCATCCCAGTTTTTATAATTTTCGACCATGTTGGCTACAATTTGTTTATAGTTTGGGACTTGTTGTTTCCAAGGAAACAGTCTACGACTGCTACGAAAGAACTCCATGCTTCAGATTGATCCTGGGCCATTGTATTCTGGCACAATCTGTCCGATTTTAAGATTCGAATTTCAGGGCCTAAGAAATACTTCTTAAAGTTTAGCTTAAGAAAATGCAGAGAATTTGTCGCTCAGGTATTTAAAGCAGTCACCTTATTTATTTAAAGCTTTGACAAACTACTTCATCAATCCTAATTTTATGGGAAGAGGAGGAAAAGGAACTCATTGGGTCAACTAGAGTATTACGCTGCACATTTTTTTGTGGCCATTCTTTCTTAACGTAAGCTAAATATTTCGTGCTCGTGCTCCCACTCACACAAAAAACACGGATACTTTGTGAATCCAGACTTCTGACCCAAAAGCATGGATATTATTTTGAGATCTCATAGAGATGCCAACAATATCCGTTATATTTTATTTTATTTCGGAACTGCTCAGGATTCTCATATTATCTTTCTTTGAGATGCACAGAGTGGTTTGCTTGAGTGGTTTCCAGATACTGAGGCATAAGTATTACTATTGTGCAACAAGACACCCTTCAGACTTCTCTTAGAACAATCAATAAATAACCGCCATGATGTGGAATTGTAATCAGCTCTCATTTTCTCGACTACTTCAGGAATATTAGTACAATACACCAGTAAGCCCTCTTGACAAAAATATTCCACGAAATCTTTTTCGCGATGCCTATACCACGAAAATGTGGTGCCTAGAGCCAATACATTTTTTATCCTTCAGTCGTGATTCTTAGATTTGTGCAGGATCCTTCGATAGGCCCAAGTCTCTCACTAAGTCTTTTAGTCAGCTTGGATGAACTTTGGAGGTTGGTCTATATCAGGATTGAATTCGTCTTCATCGGATTTTTCGTTTTAAATTTCATCTGATGATGGCTGTTGGATTTTTTTTTAATTTTGTGAAATATTTTTACTTGATGGGCAGTGTTGCTATTTAAATAAAATTCACATATTGCATTAAAATAGTTTCTATCGATCTATTAAGTATTTTAAAGAAATAATTTTAATGCAATTTACAAAATATCAATAAGGTACTTGTTTGAGCTAGTACATAATATCTCACACGATTTTTTAATTTTGCGAAAAATTTGACGTGATGGGCTTAAACCGAATTCATATTCAGAATCAGCGTACCCGTATTAGCTAAGGACACTTGTCAAACTCAAAACACCAAAAATCATGTCGGCCTGTGTAATTATTTATAATTTCTAATATTTTATTTAACGATTTTAAACACAGTTTTATCTATTTAAGATGTTGAAGTGTTTGTGTCCAATGCCCTACTCTTCTTAATAGCCGGACAGGATACTACAAGTACAACAGTAAAATTCAGTTTATACGAACTTGCTATGAACCAGAAAATACAAAATAAATTAAGAAATGAGGTTAGGGCTAACGTTCAAAAATATGGATCGCTTACATTTGAAGGAGTACAAGAAAATAAATATTTAGGAATGTGTATTGATGGTAAGTAAATTTTTGAAGTTATACTTCTTTAGGCGCGATTGAAAGTAAAATTTCATAATACTGCGCGCATGCGCACACAGACAGTATGGCGTTTAGTTGCTAAATCTTTCTAGATATGTATAAATATATCAGTGCAAGAAAAGGTGTGAAAAGAGTATATTAGTGCTTTTCGTAAATATATTTATTATAATTTTTGTGTCTTTGGATTTGTCTTCCTCAGGAGTAAGATGAGTATTATTAAAACATTTTATTGTATATTTATTCATCTTGCCTGTTTGTTACCGTGAATTGTCATTAGGTACGTCCGAACTGATACAGATACAGTCCTCGTAGCGTATTTGGTATAGCATTTAGTCGAGGCATTGAAGGATTGAAGTGTCGAGTTTTCGAATGTTATGTATAAATGTACCTATTTACGAACGTTTCTTCTAAAATTTAGGAATATATTAATTTTATAATACATTTAGTATGTAGTAATTTTCTTTACAATTTTTATTTATCTATTTGTTTTTGTTTATACCTAATATCGCCCGTGTCTAGCAAGTGTCTGCATAGGCTAGCGGTATGTGTATCTAGTTACGGACGTGTTAGTACTTGGTTCGATTCCCCACAAGGAACAATTTTTTGTTTATTATTAATGGTTATTGACATCTTAGGTCTTAGATTATTATGGACTTAAAAATGATTAAAAATAATTAAAATAACTAATCGGGATGTTGCCCAACTATTTTCTTCTTCTTCAGGTGCCATCTCCGCTACGGAGGTTGGCAATCATCATAGCTATTTTAATTTTTGAGGCAGTAGCTCTAAATAGTTGTTTCGAGCTGCATCCAAACCACTCTCTCAGGTTCTTCAACCATGAAATTCGTCTTCTTCCGATGCTTCTTCTGCCATCTATCTTTCCCTGCATTATGAGTCGTAGGATGCCATACTTCTCGCCCCGCATCACATGTCCGAGATACTGTAGCTTCTTTTCTTTAATTATAAGTTCAACTTCCTTTTCTTTACCTATTCTTCTCAGTACTTCATTGTTTGTAACTCTATCTACCCAGGAAACCCTCATAATTTTTCTATAGGTCCACATTTCAAAGGCGTTAAGTCGTCTCATTGTCTCTACATTTAACGTCCATGATTCCACTCCATAGTATAGAACACTGTAGACGTAACATTTTGTTAGGCGTACTTTAAGAGCTAATGTTAAATCTTTGCTACATAGGACCTTTTTCATTTTTATAAAATTAGAACGTGCTTTTTCGATTCTGACTTTTATTTCTGCAGTGTAGTCATTATTTTCTGTTATAAGTGTTCCTAGGTAAGTGTACTTTTTTACTCTTTCGATCTGCTGGCCCTCTACTATCAAGATTTCGTTAGTATTATGGTTGTTTTTACTAATTTTCATAAACTTCGTCTTTTTGATATTGAGAGAGAGTCCGTACTCCCTACTACACTTTACTATTTTACTCATGAGTCTTTGCAGGTCTTGTAAACTATCGGCTATTATTACTGTATCATCTGCATATCTGATGTTGTTAACTAAGACTCCATTTACTCTTATGCCGACTGTTTCATCTTCCAGAGTTTCTCGCATTACCTCTTCAGAATAAGCGTTAAATAATAGAGGTGATAGTATGCAGCCTTGCCTGACTCCTCTCTTTATTTCCATTTCTTCAGATGTTTCTTTTTCAATTCTTACTATTGCTCGCTGATTGTAATAGAGGTGTGTTATTAGTCTTAAATCTCTTTCATCTAGGTTTTTATTTTTTAAGATTTCCATGAGTCGATCATGTTTTACTTTATCAAACGCCTTATTGTAGTCTATAAAACAGACGTAAAGAGGATGGTTAACATCCAAACATCTCTGTGTCAGCACGTTGAAGGAGAATAATGCCTCTCTGGTACCCATACCATTGCGGAACCCATATTGAGTGTCACTAATATCCAGCTCCAGTTTAGAGTGTATTCTGGCGTGGATAATTTTCAATAGAATTTTCAAGGTATGTGACATTAAGCTTATGGTTCGGTAGTCACTGCATTCTTTTGCATTCACCTTCTTTGGCAAACACACAAAGGCTGATGTCAACATTTCTCTGGGGATGATTCCTGTAGTATAGATAGCGTTGAACAGTTCTACTATTATGTCCAGGTTTTTCTCGTTGACCAACTTTATCAGCTCGCTAGGCAATTCATCTGGACCAGCAGATTTATTGGTTTTCATAGAGTTTATTGCCTGACTAACCTCTGATTTGGTTATCTCTGGGCCTACATCTCCCGTTTGGCTATCTACGGATGTACTAGCTTCTCTCTGGTCATGAAATAGTTCCTCGATATACTCTTTCCATCGTCGTAGTTTTCGTTTTGTCTCCATTATTTACCGAGTCCCAACTATTTACCGAGTTGCAAATTTATAATAATTGCCTATTTCAAAATGCACTTTTGAAGTGCATTTTTCTTATGCACAAATGCAATTTCAGATTTTTTATTCATTACATTAGTTCACGAAATTTCCTGACATTCTCACGAATTTAACGCACCAAACTGCATTAAAATCCGTCTTACTGCGCCAAAAATCGACAGTAAGGCCTTTTTTTGTGCTTCGATGCCTCGACTAATTCGGCCAGAGATCGAGAGGTCTTGAGTTCGAATACAGTGCAATCCTATACTTTTTTTTTATTTTTTTGAAAGCGGTAAGCACAAAATTAGTTTGGGGTTTAAAAAAAATTAAAACAAACTGTTTAAAGTATATTTACTTTTAAGAAATCATATAGTAGAAGTATAACTTCTTACGTGCGTACAAAATACACACACATTATTTTTTTTTGTATATTCTGCAAAAATTTCTTGGGCAAACTAGTTTCTTTATTCATAGTTATTCAATAATATTCATACTTTCCTTTGTGTTTTTTCTTATGCGGGTTTGAAACCATATTAACACATGCTGTGCATTTTGGCATTCAACTGGTGTATTTTTTGTAAAGAGCACTCAACGGGCAGTTCTTTTCGGACAACCTACTCAACCAAACACAGATTCAATTAAAATAAATAAATACTATTCTTATTTTTCTTTCCATAAAAAATAAAATCAAAAATAATAAAATAAAACAATATTCTAGTATCCGCTCCGCTCCCGAAGAAAGTCCCCTTGGCGGACGTCTGTAAAAAGAAAACACAATTGTATTTACTAATATCAAAAATGCAATAACAATATTAGTATAAGACAAGAAACAATCACGATATTCCTCAGTACCAAATCTTATTAATAATTTCGCAGACTCGCAATCGCGTTAATCCTCAATACGGAATCACTACACACAGTTCGGAATCACAGAATCAAAATATGAACAACCATACACACAAACCCATGCAACGACTTGACCCCGACGAAGTAATCCTTTAATATAGGACCGCTCCATGGCAGACTCTGACTCAATACGTCGCAACACTGCGGTTGTTCCCAACTCAATACATTGGGGACTGGATGACCACCAGCTGTTGGTCCGGTTGAGTTCCTTTCAATTTATTACGCTGGGTGGAACTGATTATCTGGTGCTCCGCTCTCTATTACATACATACACTTTCACATACAGGTTCAACGAAATCGGAGGTGAAAACCTTCTGTGACTACACTTTCAGAAATATAAAAAATAATTTTAAAGCAGGGGTAGATTTCACACCCAAAATGCAAAAAGCGCAAATTAACACTATATCACTTTTATTTTTTGAGGTATCCTCTAACTATTTACCAATTTTCATGAGAATCAATGGTGGCTCAACGAAATCGGAGGTGAAAATCTTCGGTGACGGCACTTTGAAAAATATAAAAAATAATTTTAAAACATGGAGGTTCAACGAAATCGGAGGTAATAACTCAAATCCACCTTCAGCGACTGCACTATAATATATTAGGAATTAATTATTATATTTTGACGAAAATATTAATTAATATAAATATATTTTTTTCATTTGAAAGGTGCATACAAAGATGTTTTTAAATGACCTCTCCCTTTTCTTAATATAAAAAAAAATAATAAAATACAAATTTGTTACGATGATTGTAATTTCGTTGAAGTATTTAATTTTATTGAAAAATATTTTGTTTTAGAAACATTGCGAAAATATCCCGCGTTGCCATTTATTGACCGATCGGCTAGGACTGATTTCCAATTTGAAGGTACAGATCTGATAGTGGAGAAGAATATGTCAGTACTCATTCCCTCCTTTTCTCTACAGAGAGATGAAAACTTGTTCAGTAATCCTGAACTGTTTGACCCTGAACGATTTTCAGATGACAGCATTAATTCAGATGGACTCAGTTTTATACCATTTGGAGAAGGACCAAAATATTGTATAGGTAAGTTCTAAGGCGTAATGTAAAATTCTTATATAAAATAGGAAAGTAGCTAGTGCAGTTGATCCCAAACCCTTTTTTCAGTATGTCATTAATTTTGACGTCATATAAGATTTCAAGAATGTCGCGAATCGAGGGATGACATTTTAGTTAAATCTGACAGTTGTCACAATGTTTATATAAATACTTGCCAGAGTACTAATATTTAAAATATTTTAACCTTTAACTACACGCGCTGGCGTATTTTGTACGCCAGATATAAGAATTCTACTGCAAATATATTTAAAAATTTAATTTTTGACCTTGTTTATCTCTCTAACCTATCACTGGAATGTGGTTTACAATTTGGTTTTAGTTTCATTATAATCGGCGTCCTGGAAAGATCGTAATTTATAGTTTATTATTTGTTATTTCCAGTGGTGGACAATATACGCCACGATTATATTAATATAAGTAGTAATATAAGTAAATATTTCAATTGTTTTTTAGTCACTATATCACAAAATATATTTTTTCTTTATAAACAATACTTTTTCTCCTGTAAAAAATCACATTTCAAAAAATTTTTTATTAGTAATTTTATTTATTATGGAATCCAGTTATTCCATAATTCTAGTTATAAATCCCAATTGGCTTACTGAGAAGGACCTTCAAGTATTCACTGATGCCGAATAAGGTTTATAACAAACAACTAAGTATTTAAAAAAAAAAATAAACAAATCCGCTGTTTTTAAGTGTATTTTCTTGTGGCGTATAAAGTACGCCACGCGTGTAGTTATGTTATAACTTGATGCGCGGGTAGTTAAAGGTTAAGAAAAAAATAAATAAATATAGAATACAATTTTACTATACCCGTGTCTCATTAATACCTGGCGAGATAAAACACATACTTTTTATCTAGCATCATTGTTTTCCACGTATCAAACTAAAGATAAACCAGCTGCCGCCTGTTATTAAGTAAAGACACATGTTATTTTTATGAACGCTCTAGACTCAGTACACCGAAAAGAGATAGATACATACAAAAAAACTTGGGACGTTTTCAGATTTTCATTAAAATTTGTGTTTTTTACGTTTCTGGTTTGTTTTGGTTTGTTTACTTGTCACTGTCAGTTTGTTGGTATTTTTGCTGTTTTTGTCCTTTTTTGCATTTAGAAGTTATTTATATTATATAAACAGTTATTTTACCACTAATTTTATATTGGAGTCTAAAATTTTATGGTAAGTCTATCCTATTTTCTATTTATTTCATACAAACGTAACTTCACTCACAGTTAAGGAACGAATTTGTTTAAGACTCCGTAAAAGTGAAATAAATAACCAAAAGAAAATATTTTATTGACAAATCTTTATATTATAACACATATATAATTATCTTATAATGGCAGCAAAAGAAAAGGACCTACAAGAAAACTTACAAACGTGGAGTGAAATATTAGAAGAAAGTGGCATGAAACTAAACCTAACAAAAACAAAAGTGATGGTAATAGCAAAAACTAAAGAAAACGTGAGGATACAGATCAATGGTATACAAATACAACAAGTTGAATGCTTCGAATACCTAGGTGTAAAAATTGAAGATTCAAGTCAACAAGGTTTAGAAATTGATAAACGTATAGAGAAAGCAATAAGTTCATATTATGCAATGAACACAACTTTTATAGGAAAAAAGGAAATAGCGCAAAGTACAAAAATGAAAGTATTTAAGGCAATATATAGACCCATACTCACCTTCGGTTGTGAATCGTGGACATTAACAGAGAGGCAGAAGAGCAGACTACAAGCGACGGAAATGAAGTACCTAAGAAGAGCGAGAGGAATCACAAGACTTGACAGGGTAAGAAATGAGCAGATAAGGGAGGATTTGGAGGTGGAATCAATCTTAGAATTCATAGAAAAAAGACAAATCAGCTGGTGGGGACATTTACAAAGACTAGATGATAGAAGACCGGTAAAAATGGTTTGGGAAGCTAAAGTAAATATCAAGAGGAAGAGAGGAAGACCAAGAGAAACATGGGACCAAGCTATTGGAAAAATTCTACAAAAGAGGGGCAAATCCTGGAAAGAAGCAAAAGTATTGGCACAAAATAGAAGTCAGTGGCGTAAATTTGTACACAATATCTAAGTTATTATTGTAATCCCGACACCAATAGGTAGAAGGGAATTTGATTATAATATAATATATAATTATATATTCTTTTTCTCATGATCATCTTTCAGAGCGTCAGTTTTTCGATTTCTTTCTAACGCATTAAATTGTATGTGACAGAAAAAAAAAGGCACGTCGGTGATTACATTTCGTCGGTGACATTTGTAACATTTATTCTAGTTATTCTAGTTGTCGATAGATGGCGTCATAATAAAAAAAATAATTTTTTTAAATTACATAATAATATTAAAAATATAATCTGTATAATTTATAAGACTATACAAATCAAAGAAAATACCATTTTATAAATGCAAGAAACACATTTGATTTGTTTTTATTCCAAATTGAAAATAAAATGTGACAACTGTCAGATTTAACTAAAATGTCATGTTAGAATAAATGTCATAAGTGTGTTTATTATCACGGACTTACCCTTTTTCCTATAATTTGTTACGCACTGAAAAATCCTCATGAAAAGGACAATACTTATTTAATTTCCGTGTCCGGAACACCAACAACTTTAAATTCTGTATTTCCAATAGTTGGTCACATAGATGGCCCTGTCGTTTGCTATAATTAAGTCTTCTTGTGTGCAGGTGTCTCTCATCTCTGTGCATGATAGTAGATGCCGGCTGGTCTGAACTAGGCCACAGTCGCAGGGATCGTCCTTCTGGTATCCCCATTTTTTCAGGTTACTAGCATAACGTGAAACGCCGGTTCTTAGTCTGCTTAGCGCTTTCCAAGTCGGATACGGTAAATTGTGTCCAGCAGCCATTTCCTCTGAGGGAGGAAAATGTTTCTCGGTAGCTGACGCTTGCCATAGGTGTATTCGGTGCGTCTCTGGTGCTTCTGTGCAGGTGTCTCTCATCTCTGTGCATGATAGTAGATCCCGGCTGGTCTGAACCGCGCCACAGTCGCAGGGATCGTCCTTCTGGTATCCCCATTTTTTCAGGTTACTAGCATAACGTGAAACTCCGGTTTTTAGTCTGTTTAGCGTTTTCCAAGTCGGATACGGTAAATTGTGTCCAGCAGCCATTTCCTCCGAGGAAGGAAAATGTGTCGCGGTAGCTGACGCTTGCCATAGGTGTATTCAGCGCGTCTCTGGCGCTTCGGGGATGGATCTTGATGTTTTTAGGAAGCTTTTTCGAGATCTCAGACTGCTTGGATGAGTTTGGTGGTCATATAAGGGGTGTCTTCGGTCCGTCTCCTGCTTTTTTCGTTCTACCCATGACGTGACCTTCCTCCTAATAGGTGGTGGAGCAATCCCAGCTATGGGGTATACCTCTTCGATAGGTGTCGGTTTCAGGCAACCCGATATTATACGAACCGTTTCATTTATAGCCACGTCGACGTTCTTTGCGTGAGCAGAGTTTGCTTATACTGGTGCTCTAAACGCCGCAGCCGAAAAACATAATGCTAAGGCAGAAGTGCGGAGAGTGTGTGGTTGTGCTCCCCATTTTGTATTAGTTAGTTTGCGGATGATATTATTTCTGACACTTTCTTTCTTCTTGACATCTTGACAGTGGTATCGGTAAGACAGAGTTCTATCCAGACGGACGCCAAGGTATTTTGGCGTCTCGTTGTGTTCCACAATCTGACCACGCCATTCCACCTCCAACGGCCTTCGGGCATGCTTGTTTCTAAGGTGGAAAGTACATACCTGGGTTTTTGTGGGATTGGGTTTCAGATGGTTTTTATCGTAGTATAGGGCTAAGTCTCCCAGGGCATCTGTCAGTTTCACTTCGACTTAATTGAAGGTTTTTCCCTGAGCTGCCAGAGCTGTAACTTCTGCGTAAATAAATTGTCTTGTTTGTTGGTGTATGGGTTGGTCGTTGGTGTATATGTTGTATAGAATAGGCGCGAGGACACTTCCCTGTGGTAGCCCATTTCTTTGGTCCCGCTACCAACTGTTCTTGGACTGGAGCGTTACGTAAGAACGTCTATTCTGGAGGAGACATTTCACTAACCTTGTTAGTGGGAAATCCTTTGTAGTTTCGTAGAGTTTTGCGAGTAGCCGTTGATGGTTAACTGTGTCGTAGGCGGCAGTTGGGTCTGCGAACGCTACTCCTGTTATTTCTTTCCGTTCAAAACCATCTTCAATATGTTAAGTGAGGTTAAGAATTTAACTGCAGCAGCACTTTCCGGGTCTGAATCCTGCTTGTTCTGGAATAATTTTAGTCTCCACATATTCAGCGACCCGGTTCAGTAGCATTCTTTCAAATGCCTTGAAAAGGTGGCACAAAAGAGAGACAGGTCTAAAACTCTTTGTATCCGCCGGATACTTCCCTGGTTTTAAGAGGGCTACCACTCTAGCTTTCCTCCAGATTTTGGTGATTTGTAATGTACGGATGCAGCAATTCGTCATTTTTACGAGCCACTCTACGGACTAAAAAAGGGAAGGATCCAGAAGGATATAATTACCTTCACTATTGATATGAGTGTAGGTAGGTAATATATGAGATAAGTGATTGTAGTGTAGTACCAACATGATATGCTATTAAAAGAATTTATTAAGCTACTTCAAATGTAGCTGTAATTCTGCACCAAAATTTTAACGCAAATCTAACATTTTATTTATTTAATAACGTCAAATTTTTTATTATAATCCATGATCGGAAGAGTAGCCACTTTCTGTCACTTGATGTTGCGTTGAATAGATTTTCGTTTTTTTTTTGCTTTTCGACCCATATGGGCATATGCTGGGTCTTATGGAAAACCCATCAATAGGGTTTTTCATAAATATATATGGTTATTGCAACATTCCTGCGGAAACCACCCCTATTCTTGAAAACAAACTACCCCTATGCCTTGGCGAGCATGTTTTTACAATTTTCTCATTACCTATGCATTTTTTTGAAACAGAGCTTACACAGAATTAAAGACCACTATTTTCTCTACAAATAAGATCCTATGCATTTTTTTCGTATAAGCCACCGTTACGGCACAGTGGCGCCGTAAACCTCAGAAATTCTTTGGCTGGCACCAGTTTTTGCTGTTTTTTTTTCGTCACCTATTCATTTTATTGATAACGTATTTCTGGAAAATAAAAGAACACGTTATCTGCTACACATTCTGACCTATGCATATTTTACTTTCTTTGCAACCTAAAGCCACAGTCGTGGCCCAAAATCAATTTTTGATTATTTTCTTTACTAATTCTCCTTTTATGGGTGGTTTCGGGGAAAATATGGGGGTGCGTTATACAAATTTGTAAATAATACTTGTACATGGGTAATCGCTGAAAGTTTTTTTGAAGTTATAGGTACTTCTTTAGGCACGAGGGTGAATTCTTTCACCGAGAGTATGGTATTACTCGCTACATCTTTTAAGTTATGTAGCGCAAATAAGGTGTGCGTGAAAAGAATATATTATTAGTATTTTTAGTAAATATATTTATTATAATTTTTATGTGTGTGGACTTGTCTTCCTCCTTATAAATATTATTGAAAATGTTCCTTTTCAATTAATGTATCTGTCACCGTGATTGTAATTATGTATGTCCGAGAAATGACCGACTGAATACAAAAAGAATACAGAAACGGTGGTAGCTGATCGGTAGAGCATTCGTCTAGGGATCGAGAGGTCCCCTGTTCAAATCCGGATAAAGTCATATCCTTTTTTTTTATTTTTGGTATTCTGTTTGTTCTTTCTAAAATTAGTTTAATATTTTTATACAATACAATAAAACTGTTTAAAGTAGATAGGTATATTGTTTTCGTTGAAATCATAATATGAAGTTAGATTATATTATAATAGAAATATAACTTCTTACGTGCGTACAAAGTACACACACACATTCTTTTTTTTTTACTCTAGCATAATGGGTTCGTATCGTATAAAAAGGGGTTTTTTTAAAATGTAACAACCTGTAATTAAAAAATGATTAATTGCCCTTAAATAAACCTATACCAAAAAATCAGCCACTTATTTGTGATTAATTGTCGCAGGGTTTCTTCTTGAGTTCCATTACAGTTAGGCAATAGGATTTTTTTTAAAACATCTTTTTTAAAAAAATTGTCAACTTTGGGTCGCCACTCCTGCTAAACGGTGGGTGATAGACATATGCTGTCGGGAAATAAATAGTAGGAAATATAGTCTTCTTCATTTTACTATTAAGTAAATTTTTTGCAAAACGTACGCAGTGATTCCCAACCTGTGGGGCGCGCCCCTCTAGGGGGGCGCGCTTTTAGCCATGGGGGGGCGTGAAAATATAAAAAAAAACACTTAAAACATTGACTAACTTACTAAAATCAAAGAAAAACAAAATTCTGACAAACAAAAAATAAAATACCCATGAACAAGGAGCTATACATAGTTATGAGCACTGAACACTAAATCAACAAGTTTAATGTAAATTAATGACTTCCTTGGGCCTCTTTTGCAGATCAAAGCTTATCGAAACAGGGTGTAATATTAGAAATAGACGCTCTCAGTTCTTTCTCTATATTTAGCTGCGATCTATATTTGGTCTTTAAAGCAGCCATCGCGGAGAATCCTGTTTCGCAAAGGTAGATGGTGAAAACGGTAATAGTATACGGAACGCTCTGGTTTTCAGTGCAGAAAATTCATCATTTACCCCTGCCCAAAATTCAAAGAGGGATCTAATATTAAACTGTTTCTTGATTTCGGCATTTGCTGTGAAGTCTATGATGTTTTTTCTTCTGCAGTAGAGAACTCTTCGGGTGTTATTTGAAACGGATTCCCGACCCACTCATAACTATTAGGTACTTATTAATTGGTCGTCGGCAAAAAACTATCTTTTAAAATTTTTTGTCAGCATTGCTAAATGATTTTCAATGATTACAAAAACAACTTTCACGTGTTGTGCTTCAACCTGGTACGTTTTAAAACATTCATCCACATTTTCAAATATTTCTAGGTCTTTTGCTTTAAATTTCTGCTCCACAATTTCAATTTTCTACAGAAAGCGTTAACTTTATCATTCGTATCAATTCTATTCGTATTGGCCCCTTAAAGTTGTAAGTTCAAGATATTTAGTTTCTCGAATATATCAACCAAGTAACTCAATTTCATCAAAAATAAACCATCGTGAAACATCTTGGCTTGCGGCCTCTTTTCTTCTTCTAGAAAAATGGCGATTTCATGTCTTAATTCAAAACACGTAAAAATTTCACACGTAATAACCAGCTTGCCTCACAATAAAATAATAATGCTGAATGTACCGCATCCATGTCTTTGCAAAGTACAGAAAAGGTTCTAGTTTTCAAAGGTCTCATGTTTATGTAGATAATTAACTATTGTTACAATCGTAGTTAGCACAATATTCAAGCCAGAGCTTCTTTGTTGATCATACAGTGTCTCTATTTTTGCTTCATTTATATAATCATTTAACATAGCAAATAATGCAAGCGACTTTGCTATCAATTCTATTGGTTTGCAGAAAAGTAGTTCTACTACTGATCTGCCATCACAAAATCGAACGTAGGCAATTAAATGAGCATATTTATTGCTATTGTTGCCTCTAGTCCTGTCGCCAGGGGGGGTACAACGGCCTCGTTAATTCAGATGGACTTACCCAAGTTTTTTTTATGTATTTTGACCCGTAGAACACGAATTTTTTGGGTAACAGTTGATCCGGATGTCGATAAGATTGTTATAGACCAAGAACTTGAGGAATCAAATAACAGCGATTTTTGGCAAAACAAAACAATATTTTGTATTTTTTGGGTCATTTTAAGCAAAAAATATTTCTACAAGTTTTTTAGTAGGATGCACAGTTTTCGAGATAAACGCGGTTGAACTTTCAAAAAATCGAAAAACTGCAATTTTTAAACCCGAATAACTTTTGATTAAAAAGTAAAACAGCAATTCTGCTTAGCGCCTTTGAAAGTTCAAGTCAAATTATGTCGGTTTTGATTATTTGCATTGCTAAAAATTTATTGTGTTACTGTTAAACAAAGCTACAAACAACTAGTGCGTGAGTGATGATTCTATGATTTCTCATTTAAAATCGAACGAGTAGGTAGAATAGGTACTAGTGCAATCAAGACTATTTCTACGTTACATGCGTTAAAACGCATGTAAAAGCACGGGAAACCCTACGTGTTTATAGCTTTGTTAAACAATAAAAAAATAAATTTTTACCAATGCAAATAATCAAAACCGATATAATTTGACTTAAACTTTCAAATGCGGTAAGCAGACTTGCTATTTTATTTTTTAATCAAAAGTTATTCGGGTTCAAAAATTGCAATTTTTCGATTTTTTTAAAGTTCAACCGCGTTTATCTCGAAAACTGTGCATCCTACGAAAAAACTTGTAGAAATATTTTTTACTTAAAATGGCCCAAAAAATACAAAATATTGTTTTGTTTTGCCAAAAATCGCTGTTATTTGATTCCTCAAGTTCTTGGTCTATAACAATCTTATCGACATCCGGATCAACTGTTACCCAAAAAATTCGTGTTCTACGGGTCAAAATACATAAAAAAAACTTGAGTAAGTCCATCTGAATTAACGAGGCCGTTGTACCCCCCCTGGCGACAGGACTACTCATCAAGCTGAATCGAAAACAGCTTTTCACGCAACTTCCTGATTAGCTGATCCTGTACATATTCAGCTATATCACTAATTCGGCGGGCAACAGTATCATTTGATAGAGGTGTAAACTCCAATTTTTTAGCAAAATTATCTCCAAACACAGTTTCTACAATTTTGATTGCAGTTGGTAATATAAGATCTTCACCAATAGTGTTAGGCTTTTTAGATCTGGCTATTTAATATCAGACTTTATAAGAGACAAGTAAAGTTATTTCATTCACAGTCAAAATTTTTATTAAAACTAATTTTTGCTTTTCACGCCATTTTAATTTTAACTCGAAGAATTCTCGGGGTTTGTTAATGTACTCACTGTGAAGCGTTTCCCAATGTCTTTTTCGTTTATTAGGTTTCATGCAGCTCAAGGTATACTATGTATTATTGCATAGATATATTGTTATTGAACGAGGGGGGCGCGGTGAAAATAATTATGGAAAATTTGGGCGCAAATGGTAAAACGTTGAGAAACGCTGACGTACAGGAAGGGCTACGTTTCGCAAAAACCACAAATTACCCCCTTTAAAGGGATGAAAGGGGGTTCTGGGGCGAAATTTTTTAAGAGAAAGTTAGTCTCGTAATACGCCCCCTTAATATAATAGAAAAAAAAATAAAACCGGATGTCCGTTTTGCGAGGTTTAACCTCTGTTTCCTACACTATAGCATATTGTTGGAATTGTAATCTATTTCTGGTAGATTTCGCAGTGATTCATGTCAGTTTTTGATAAAAGAGGTTGTGTTATATGTACTAAAAATGTAAATTTTATTTCAATCTATTTTTGTAGTGTAATCACGACATTTACAGATAGTATTTTATTTAGACATTCCTCAACAAAACAATTTCAGAATCTTTTTAAATAATTAATTATTATTTTTAGGTAAACGACTCGGAATTTTGATAGTGTCTATGGTTTTATCACATATAGTTTTAAATTTCAAACTAGAAAAATGTACTGAAACTCCAGAGAAGATCGAATTTGAACCAAGAAGTTTTGTGCTCTCCTCTAAAGTTGGTCTTCCAATAATGATAACACCTATAAAGGATGAGATGGTTGCTTAAATTTTTTTGGTTACTAACTCATCCGAATAAACTCGAAATGTAGAAGAAGAAATTGTAGATATTTTTTAAGAGTTAAAAACACACGGGAAGTAAATTGGAGTAACCTTTTACTAAATCACTTTTGTTGAATATTTTATTACACATATTACGATTTATATCTTGATTTTTATTCAGAGAAATAAAGTTATATTGAAGCAAGTTATTTTTTTAGGTTGTTATCCTCTGTGGCTATATTTTGTTTAAATGAAACTTTAACAGTATTTGTTTACTGAGTTGTTAGAACCTAGAAGAACGTAGTTTAACTGATTTTATCCTATTTTTTGTCAAGCGCACCGGTGCGTCATGATACGGTAAGTTCTTTACAAGAGCGGATCCAGGGAGGGGGCCATGGGGGCCATGGCCTCCTCCGAGAATAAAAAAAATATAAATTTAAATATTTGCAGTTCAAATGTTTTCAATTTCAAACACATGTATATGTACAAAACAGGGGATAAATATATCTTCTGGACTAGAATTGAACAAAAGCGGTAACGGAAGCTTCAAAAATGACATAGGATGTGTAAATCAAAATTATGATAATTTTACAAAGTGCCAATGGTTAGAACGACCTTGGCAGCCATCAAATTCGTATCAATTTCTATACTCTGTACACATAAATAACAATAAAAATGAAGCTTTACTTGGACAAAGGAGTTAATTGGTACTTTCTCACATTCAAAAAGGATTGTTTTGCAAGTATTGCGTTTTATTTTTCTAATGAAAAATATGGTCCTAATAAAGGGGATGACAGCCCAAAGTCTTGTCATGAAACCTTTAACATCTTTCGCCAAAGTAATGGGCAACGACGGAGCGATACAATCCCATGAAAAAACATCAATCAGACCACAATGAATGCCTTCAGGTTGAGCTAGATTTTCTACAAGGTTATCTCAACCCGCAACAGTCAATCAATAACCCGATATACTCCCAGAGGTCTAAACAGATACAAGAAAATAGAGAAAGACTACGACCAATAGTAGAGTCGATAGTGTTCTTAGGTCGACACAATATTCCTGCCTTGTGCTTCTGGACTAAGATGCTGGTTCTAGCAATGAGGGGAATTGTGAAGGTTTAAAATCGCATCAGGAGCGACTCTTAAACAACACCTATCCACAGCATCTTCCCGAGCAACCTACATTAGTAGCACCAGTCAAAATCGATTGATAGCATGTTGTAGTTAGGAAATAATTGAACAACTAATGCATCAGGTTCAAGGTGCAAATTATTACTCTGTCATATTTGACGAAACGACCGACGTATCTCACGTGAAACAGCTTTCTCTAAATTTGAGATATATACACAATAACAACATTCGTGAAGATTAGTTAAGTTCATTAACGCTTATGAGAACATAAAAATAATTAGTAAAAATCAAGAAAGAGGAGAAGAACAAGGCCTGGTAGGAGAAGCATTGGAAAAAATAGTATTAAACTTGTTAAAAGAACTGCACTTGGATCTGAAGAAATGTGCAGGAATCGGTACTGACTTTAATAATACTTTAATAACGATAAGTTTTGAATGACTTTGTGGCAATTAAAAGTGTGTGAAAAGTGCCTTAAAACTCACCATTGT
Source organism: Diabrotica virgifera virgifera (assembly GCF_917563875.1). NCBI lineage: Eukaryota > Metazoa > Arthropoda > Insecta > Coleoptera > Chrysomelidae > Diabrotica > Diabrotica virgifera. The sequence goes on along the minus strand of NC_065450.1, from coordinate 39,978,256 downwards.
AACCCTAATTTTTAAAAATTACCCCCAGACCCCCGGTACCTCCCCCAAAAAAAGTTCATGGCCCCTCCCGAAAATCGGTCCTGGATCCGCCCTTGGTTCTTTAGCAACGTAATGTCCTTCCCATCTAAGTCTACTTCTTGCAAATCTTCTAATAGTATACCGTGTCTTCACGCTTGTACATATACAGGCGGTTACGCCGCGGTTTACCTGAAAAACCCAAACGCCGCTGTTCAAATTCAACATAGGAATAAATGCAACCGCTCAAAATGCGTACACATGCAACCGCTCAACGTCGTCAAACCGCGGCGGTTGTAAGTTATTAGGTGTTTTCGTGGTGCACATTCTGAACTTCTTCAGAGGAAGAACGCTTGCGCATTAGAAATTTGGTTGTTCGCGGTGTTGAAAAATCCTCCTCTGAATAAAAAGTTCTCTGTTCGCGGAGCGCAAAAACTTGTCCTGAACGTATTCGGAATGCGTTCAACAAGTTCTGGGATTAAAGAGAGGATTTTTTGGCCGCACATGTGCAGAAGTTGATTTGACGAATTTATTTATTTTGTTTAGAGATTCTATTTCTAACCTAACAGATTTTAAATTGTTGTGTTATCATATCAATAAAATTTTTGCAAAAGGGAAGGTTTTTTAAATTGTATTATGTATTTCAGTTTTTTATTTTTAAAACCTTTTTAGATGATTAACCTCAGTTCAAGTGATGAGGATTTGGAAGAGATTGTAGGACTTTAAAATGTTCCAAAAAAATGCATTTTTTTTTAAATATGTAAAATTACTTTTCCTGTCTCGGAGGTGTCGATTGTCGATGTTATGTCGTAACATAAGTGTAGATAAAGATAAAGAATTAGGCAATTGGCATAGGCAACCCAAAAAACATCCGGAAATTGTTCGTGCAAAAACAAATTCAGAATATATTCGGAGACACGCTTGCGCATATATTTGTATCCGGGTTAAGTTCAGAGTACATTCAGGATGTGCACCGCGAAAAGACCTATTAACGTATGTCACTAAAGTTTTGGGAAAATTTTAGATTTAAAATTATTATTGGTAGGAAGCGTTGGATCAAGTTGCCATTGGAAACCAAAATTAGTAAACAACTTAAACAATGTAAACAATGTCAGTTTTGACAAATACGGTTCGTTAAGATGTCCTACAAACTTAATATTCGTCAAAGTATTTATCGTTTAGTTGGACATGTACCAAAACGCAATATTGCAAGAATTTTTAGTGCTCAAAATATTTCTGTGTCAACGATTTACCAGACAATTAAAGAGTGCGAAAATGGTATACCATGCCTTAATTTGCCCAAAAGTGCAATACCAAAGTTTTAACTCCTGCTCGAGAACAGAGATTAATTCAGGGTATGGAGAGCCAATTAGGAAAATCTTGGCCGAATGTTGGCCGAAGATATAATGTTTCACGAATGACTGTAAGTAGAACAATTTCTAGAAATAATTTAAAACGATATAAAAGAAAAAAAGCTCCTAAGTACACACCAACCCAGTTTGAAAAAATTCCTAGATGTTGCCGTGCATTGAGACGCATCCATTTTCCTGGTAAAATTCTCATTATGGATGATGAAAAGTATTTTACTTTATCCAATTCCGAAACGAAGGGCAACGACGGATCTAATACACGCAATGTACAAGATGCACCGGACGGAGTTAGGCTGAATTAGGCTGACGGAGTTAGGAAGAACGTAGTTTAACTGATTTTATCCTATTTTTTGTCAAGCGCACCGGTGCGTCATGATACGGTAAGTTCTTTACAAGGGCGGATCCAGGGAGGGGGCCATGGGGGCCATGGCCTCCTCCGAGAATAAAAAAAATATAAATTTAAATATTTGCAGTTCAAATGTTTTCAATTTCAAACACATGTATATGTACAAAACAGGGGATAAATATATCTTCTGGACTAGAATTGAACAAAAGCGGTAACGGAAGCTTCAAAAATGACATAGGATGTGTAAATCAAAATTATGATAATTTTACAAAGTGCCAATGGTTAGAACGACCTTGGCAGCCATCAAATTCGTATCAATTTCTATACTCTGTACACATAAATAACAATAAAAATGAAGCTTTACTTGGACAAAGGAGTTAATTGGTACTTTCTCACATTCAAAAAGGATTGTTTTGCAAGTATTGCGTTTTATTTTTCTAATGAAAAATATGGTCCTAATAAAGGGGATGACAGCCCAAAGTCTTGTCATGAAACCTTTAACATCTTTCGCCAAAGTAATGGGCAACGACGGAGCGATACAATCCCATGAAAAAACATCAATCAGACCACAATGAATGCCTTCAGGTTGAGCTAGATTTTCTACAAGGTTATCTCAACCCGCAACAGTCAATCAATAACCCGATATACTCCCAGAGGTCTAAACAGATACAAGAAAATAGAGAAAGACTACGACCAATAGTAGAGTCGATAGTGTTCTTAGGTCGACACAATATTCCTGCCTTGTGCTTCTGGACTAAGATGCTGGTTCTAGCAATGAGGGGAATTGTGAAGGTTTAAAATCGCATCAGGAGCGACTCTTAAACAACACCTATCCACAGCATCTTCCCGAGCAACATACATTAGTAGCACCAGTCAAAATCGATTGATAGCATGTTGTAGTTAGGAAATAATTGAACAACTAATGCATCAGGTTCAAGGTGCAAATTATTACTCTGTCATATTTGACGAAACGACCGACGTATCTCACGTGAAACAGCTTTCTCTAAATTTGAGATATATACACAATAACAACATTCGTGAAGATTAGTTAAGTTCATTAACGCTTATGAGAACATAAAAATAATTAGTAAAAATCAAGAAAGAGGAGAAGAACAAGGCCTGGTAGGAGAAGCATTGGAAAAAATAGTATTAAACTTGTTAAAAGAACTGCACTTGGATCTGAAGAAATGTGCAGGAATCGGTACTGACTTTAATAATACTTTAATAACGATAAGTTTTGAATGACTTTGTGGCAATTAAAAGTGTGTGAAAAGTGCCTTAAAACTCACCATTGTAACCCTAATTTTTAAAAATTACCCCCAGACCCCCGGTACCTCCCCCAAAAAAAGTTCATGGCCCCTCCCGAAAATCGGTCCTGGATCCGCCCTTGGTTCTTTAGCAACGTAATGTCCTTCCCATCTAAGTCTACTTCTTGCAAATCTTCTAATAGTATACCGTGTCTTCACGCTTGTACACATACAGGCGGTTACGCCGCGGTTTACCTGAAAAACCCAAACGCCGCTGTTCAAATTCAACATAGGAATAAATGCAACCGCTCAAAATGCGTACACATGCAACCGCTCAACGTCGTCAAACCGCGGCGGTTGTAAGTTATTAGGTGTTTTCGTGGTGCACATTCTGAACTTCTTCAGAGGAAGAACGCTTGCGCATTAGAAATTTGGTTGTTCGCGGTGTTGAAAAATCCTCCTCTGAATAAAAAGTTCTCTGTTCGCGGAGCGCAAAAACTTGTCCTGAACGTATTCGGAATGCGTTCAACAAGTTCTGGGATTAAAGAGAGGATTTTTTGGCCGCACATGTGCAGAAGTTGATTTGACGAATTTATTTATTTTGTTTAGAGATTCTATTTCTAACCTAACAGATTTTAAATTGTTGTGTTATCATATCAATAAAATTTTTGCAAAAGGGAAGGTTTTTTAAATTGTATTATGTATTTCAGTTTTTTATTTTTAAAACCTTTTTAGATGATTAACCTCAGTTCAAGTGATGAGGATTTGGAAGAGATTGTAGGACTTTAAAATGTTCCAAAAAAATGCATTTTTTTTTTAAATATGTAAAATTACTTTTCCTGTCTCGGAGGTGTCGATTGTCGATGTTATGTCGTAACATAAGTGTAGATAAAGATAAAGAATTAGGCAATTGGCATAGGCAACCCAAAAAACATCCGGAAATTGTTCGTGCAAAAACAAATTCAGAATATATTCGGAGACACGCTTGCGCATATATTTGTATCCGGGTTAAGTTCAGAGTACATTCAGGATGTGCACCGCGAAAAGACCTATTAACGTATGTCACTAAAGTTTTGGGAAAATTTTAGATTTAAAATTATTATTGGTAGGAAGCGTTGGATCAAGTTGCCATTGGAAACCAAAATTAGTAAACAACTTAAACAATGTAAACAATGTCAGTTTTGACAAATACGGTTCGTTAAGATGTCCTACAAACTTAATATTCGTCAAAGTATTTATCGTTTAGTTGGACATGTACCAAAACGCAATATTGCAAGAATTTTTAGTGCTCAAAATATTTCTGTGTCAACGATTTACCAGACAATTAAAGAGTGCGAAAATGGTATACCATGCCTTAATTTGCCCAAAAGTGCAATACCAAAGTTTTAACTCCTGCTCGAGAACAGAGATTAATTCAGGGTATGGAGAGCCAATTAGGAAAATCTTGGCCGAATGTTGGCCGAAGATATAATGTTTCACGAATGACTGTAAGTAGAACAATTTCTAGAAATAATTTAAAACGATATAAAAGAAAAAAAGCTCCTAAGTACACACCAACCCAGTTTGAAAAAATTCCTAGATGTTGCCGTGCATTGAGACGCATCCATTTTCCTGGTAAAATTCTCATTATGGATGATGAAAAGTATTTTACTTTATCCAATTCCGAAATGAAGGGCAACGACGGATTTTATACACGCAATGTACAAGATGCACCGGACGGAGTTAGGCTTAAGGGAAAAGTGAAATTTGCCGATCAAATTTTGGTATGGTGTGCCATTTCAGAAGCTGGTGTTTCACAGCCGTTTGTTGGGCGTGTTCGCGCTGAAGCTCTCAATGCTGACATTTACATTGACAGGTGTCTTACAAAGCTTGTTCAATTTATAAATACTCATAACTCCAATGATGAAATTATATTTTGGCCCGACTTAGCGTCATGCCATTACGTCAGGAGAACTACAGATTGGTTAACTGCTCAAAATATAAATTTTGTTCCCAAGCGCGACAACCCTCCAAATGTGCCTCAGGCGAGGCCTATAGAAGAGTTTTGGGCTGTTTTGAGTCGAATGGTGTACAATAATGGCTGGGAAGCCCAAATTGAAGGTCAGCTAAGGCGAAGAAGTTTGCAAAAATTTCGTGAGATCGATTTAGAAACAGTCCAAAGACTTATTGCACATGCAAGACCAAATTTACGTGCCATCGAAGATGACGGACCTCCTTCTGTTCTATAAAAATACATTATAAACCTTAAATATGTAGACTTTCTTCTTGTAGTGCCTATCCGTTTCGGATGTTGGCGACCATCATGGCAATCTGCACTTTGCACACTGCTGCTCTGAAAAGATTTGTAGTGGTTGTGTTGAACCACGTTCGTAGATTTTTCAGCCAGGAAATCCTTCGCCTTCCTGGTCCTCGCTTTCCCTCTACTTTTCCCTGCAAGACCAGTTGCAGCAGTCCATATCTCTCACTGTTCCTCATGATGTGACCGAGGTATTCGATTTTGGCTGTTTTTATTTTGATTAACAGCTCTTTTTCTTTTTTCATTCTCAGCAAAACACCCTCATTAGTAATGTGGTCGGTATAAGATATCTTCAGGATTCGACGATAAAGCCACATCTCAAAAGCCTCAATTTTCTTGCAGGTGGCGTCTGTGAGAGTCCACGACTCAACTCCGTACAACAGTATAGGAAATATATAACATCGTAGTAATCTGACTTTTATGGGTATCGACAAATCATGACATTTGAACAACTTTGCCATTTTTTGAAATGCAGATCTTGCTTTCTCTATCCTACATTTGATTTCTATAGAATGGTCCCAATTTTCATTGACGTTCGTACCAAGGTAGGTGTATGTTTTTACTCTTTCTATTTGTTGACCATTCACTTGTAGACACATGTAGACTTAATTTTTTGTATTTAGCTAATAAAATAAAATTAATTTACAATTATAAAATACATATATATTTTTTCCGAAAATTTTAGGGACATACGTTAGGGGAGGAATGCAACCGCCAGTCAAACGCTTTCGTGTGTACGGTACAAACGTCGGCTGGCAAACCGCCCTCGTATGTACGAGTGCTTATTCTATCAAATCTATTTTGAAATCTTAAAGCTTATTCTATCTTATTTTTCATTGTTTATGAAGTGTATTAATATCTCGTTCTGTTGGTCGTAGCATTTTTGCGCTAGGACTAGTAAAACTACACATGGCTTTCCTCATTTTTATTCCGGCTCTATTCGTACTTATTATACTGTAAGATTTTATAGGACTTTTACATCAGGACTTATCAAATGAAACTCATTGCAGTGTGGGAGATTTGGGAGTTTTTTCTTTTTAGTCAATGTTAACGCCTTTAGTTATTTATATAGATAATTAAAGAAATCGTGCCTTTGTTGCAGTTATTTTATTTCGACACATTTTGATTCAGCCATTTCTCCTTTGCCTCTTACATTTTTTGTTCGAATTATTCTGTTTACTCTGCTGTACTCCCCGTCGTTGTCATCATTTTCCTTGGTAGTCCAGGAACCGAAGCTTTTCACCTCGCAATCTTTACAGAATGGATCAATTTGCTTGAAAATTTAAGAATAAGTAGTGGATAGTCCAGCGATCAAAATCTATATGATGCCGAAAGGCGCTTTTACCATGGGGGTGGTTGCCACCCCATCTCGGGGTGGAAACTTTTTATTATATTTTGTCCACAAAAGTTGATAAAAACATTCATTCTAAGCTAAAAATGTTCTATACATTTTTTTGATAAAATTAATAGCTTTCGATTTATTCTCTATCGAAAGTGTTAGTTTTATATCAAGAAAATCAATGTTTTTCGATAATACTCATTTACGATTGACTCAATTTTTGCCAGAGAAAAATTTTTTCAAACAAGGTTCTTGGGAATGAAATAACCTACAATTTCATATTTAAACATTTTTTCATATCTATGATGGTAATCTTTTTATTCTGAAGAAAATGGCATTTTTACCAAACTACAAAAATTCGTTATTCGCTTTTAGCTCCAGTTTTTTAAAAACTAATAATTCTAGGCCAGTCAAACTTCTAAAATTATTAATAATACATTAATAAAGAAGAAGGAATAAGGGCAATGACTAAAAACACCGCCAACTTACATTATTATGCTTCCAATTGGATTTTTCCTTTTTTTTTAAATGTATTGATTTTTTAACCGTAACTTCTTTACTTTTTATCTTAGAAAGTTTGATAAAAAGAATTTTGTAGGTTTTTACAAGATCTATAAGCCTATTAAGAGTAAATTTTTTAAAATCCTCAGTCGCAAAAATAGGTGACTTTGAAAGGGATGGTAAAGGTGGTTTTTGAATGTTATTACAAGTTTTAATTGTCAATAGTTCATCACTCTATTTTTGGCGTAGAAAAAATTTTTGCAAACCAGGGTCTTATGAAAGAAATAAGCCAGAGCCAGAATTCTAACATTTTTTCATTTTTTAACATATTTTAAACATCTCCGATGATAATCTTTCTATCCTGAAGAAAAGGCCATTTTTTCCAAACTATAAAAATTCGTTATTCGCTTTTAACTCCATTTTTTTAAAAACTAATCATTCTAAGCTGGTCAAACTTCTAGAACCTATTAATAATACATAAATAAAGAAGGCCAATGACTAATTTTAATTAGGGTTGTGATTAGGACGTTGCTTCCGATCACTTTTTCGCTGAAATAAATAGGGACTGACATTCTTTTCTTTATAAGTCACTTAATTTTTCAGCTGGAAACTTTTTTTTATTTCCGGAAATAGATATTTTTATACAATTTAAATTAGTCAGAACAAGTAAAACTCGAAAAATGCATAGTTTTCCCGTATTTTGACTTTGAAACTACAATATTTTAGCATTTGACGAAGAAGAGCTAACATATAATAAAGTATAGCTCGATAACTATTGGTCAAAGAGAAAATAAACGAAAACGGTTTTGTTTATTTTTTTAAACGGTACATTTCTGTTAAGTGAATTTGTTTTGATAAAACGAAAACTTTTGGAGTTATTAGCAGAAAACTTATTAAAAACATTGATTTTTTCGATATAACTAACACTTTCGATAGGGAATAAATCGAAAACTATTAATTTTATCAAAAAATTTATACAATGTTTTTTGCTTAGAATGAAAGACTTTACCAACTGTTGCGATCAAAAAAAAATTCCACCCCCGAGATTGGGTGGCAACCACCCCCATGGTAAAAGCGCATTTCAGCATCATATAGATTTTGATCCTTGGACTATCCACTACTTATTCTCAAATTTTCAAGTAAATCTATGTATTCTGTAAAAATTGCGAGGTTTTGTCCTATTTTAAGCTTCATTACTTGGACTATGGATGCCTTTCATTTATCCATTAATTATAAACTTCGTTTGTTATCCATTACTGCTTATTTTTTTTCTAAATCTGGACCTCGGAGGTAAACTACACTATGTCGACATGGCGTTTTTCTGAATAAGTTTTTTTAATCCACTAGTTTTATTAGTTGGATTATAAAAATTGATTATATATTATCATTAAAATATAGACATATTGTCTGTTAAACAACTATGGCATATATCAGATTTTTATTACCATTCTAAGTGCTTTAAACTTTGTTCCAAACACACGCTAAACACAGTTGCTCGAAATGACATAGTGTAGTTTACCTCCGAGGTCCAGAAATGTTTGTTTAATTCTTTGTATATCCTCTGTTGTATAGCGTTTTTTTTTTCAATAACTGGAGTTACAGCTTGTCTTTGGTTTATTATGATCGGAATTAATGTCCTAAAACCTTCCCTTTACCCAAGTTAGCGTTAAGGTCTCCTATGATAAAATTTATGTTTCGATTTTTGGTTATCTTTTTTTCTACTCCTGCGCACCACCACATATATAAGAATAGAAAGCATGAATGTTTGAATTTTGTTAGGCTTAGCTTTTATTGTTAATTACATTGCCTTGATCGGTTCCTGGGCGAGAAAAATGTAGTGCCCCTCAAGAAATTGTTTTTGTTTTAATTAGTTTCTGACCGTGCAAGTATATACCCTAAAACCAAACAAAATAATAGCATAAACTATGCCGACTCAAAAAGATTTATAACGTTCTTCATAAACCTCAAAATGTGTTTTTCTTTTTCCTCCAGCCTAATGAAATTTTTTCTTCTTGTGGCGCCTATCCCCTAATAACACCAAACATTCCATGTATGTTCCTAGAATGTAGACACAGGATATTGAAAAAACATTCCTGGAATGTCCTCAAAAGCACAAGAATGTCCCCTAAATGTCCCAGGAAAGTCCTCTGTCAGCATTTTAAACATTCCTTGAATGTCTTGTTGGAACATTCCATGAATGTCTACAAATGTTTTTTGGACATTCACAGTATATTTTTTATACATTCCTGGATACAGTCGCTGATGTGACACAACACCTCCGATTTGTTTTTTCATGAGTTTTGTAAGAGAGACTAAAAACTTTTTCTACGGTCACCTCCTATTTTTATATATGATATTTTTTGACATGTTTTGTAGTAAATTCAACTATCTATTTACTACAAAACATGTCAGAATTTACATGTGAAAACAGGAGATGACCCTAAAAATGGTTTTTCGTCTCCTACAAAATTCATGAAAAAGCAGATAGGAGGTATTGTCACATCACCGACGATATACTAGAAGTATATGTGGCCATACCAAATAATACATCCTTGATAAATATAAACATTTTTATTACACAAAATCTTGTGATATATTTTTTTCCATAATCATCACTACGATGATGATTCATTGTATTGAATTGTACATTACAATTACAATCTGGTCATAACTGACCAATGAGCAATTTTAATTTAACCTAAATTACTACTGTCCCTTAAAATGAAGAGCTTGTCCCATAGCGTCTCTTATCTAATCTAACAAGATTGTGCACTATTCTAGCATATACAGGCACACAAGCACTATGCTCTGCTTTTCACTATCACCTATCACTCACACTAGTTCAAAAGGTTTTGTCCTCTTCAATCTTCTAGTTTGCCCAGTAGTATCGAGGAGCTGGATTTTCTCAATATTCTTCTAGGTACTTATGAAGTTGTTGCTCCTGACTTCCAACTTTAAGAACAAATCCAGCTGTAAAATATTTATGTGCCTGAAAGCTTTTGTATGCTTTCATTTGCTGCTTAGAGTAGTAATTGTGAAACTCCACCAGATACGTATAAATATCTATAATTGTAATTTGGTGGAATGCACTTTACTGTAAAATCCAATTCTGACTGAATTGTATATGGATTATGGATCTAAATCCCCAATTATTTTCAGCTTCAATAAATATCTAAAACAATAAAAGAAATAATGTTATTGCTTGCAAAATTCATCAATATTGATAAATATCAGAAAAAAATGAACAGTAAATAAAAATTGTTTCTCTGACCTTTCTCCAACATCTGGAGCTTCTAATAATAATTTCCTTAAATAATCACTTTGCATTGTGGTAATATTTATAAAGTTCACAAAATACAGCAAACGAAATCCAAATGAATCCAAAATAGACAAAATACGACGATAAACAATGAAAAATAGATATTACAAACATAACCTCTGCAACCGAACCAGAAGTCACGTGGTTTGGATTGCCTAATGCATAGATACACGCGCGGAAAATATGAAAATGAACGCACATTGAATAGTAAATAGCCTCTCTTAAAATATAGGACATTGGTAGTATGTTCACAGAATGTCTTGTAATAACATTCCACACAATAATTTAATCAGATGTTCACCGAATGTTCCTTGAATGTCCAGGACATTCAAACATTAATAGAACTTTGATAGTACATTCCTGGAATATTATGTGTTGTTAGGGTCCCTGACGAATATTGGCGATCATTATGACAATCTTTATCTTATCAGCAGCAGCACGGAAAAGCTGTAGATATGTTGTGTTAAACCTGGTTCTGAGGTTATTATGATGTTCTTCTTCTTCCTGGGCCTCGAACTCCAAATATTTTTGCTTATAGGATGGCTTGTAGGAAGACATATCTGGATTTATTTCGCATAATGTGACCGAAGTATTCTAACTTTCGAGATTTGATAGTGGTCAGTTCCTGATAGTGGATCTCTTGGTTCTTCTTCATTTTTTTGAGGACCTCCTCATTTATAATCCGGCCAGTCCACGGTATTTTCAATATTCTCCGATATAGCCACCTAAAAGCTTCTAATTTTCTGCACATATCTTCATTAAATGTCCACGATTTAACACCCTAAAAACGGATATAAAGGAAAGAAGAATCACAGCAATCTTATTTTTATACCAAGAGAGAGGTTGTGGCTCTTGAAGAAGGTTGAAGGTGGATCTAGCTTTTCAGATGCGCGCTCTTATCTCTTGGTTGTATGTTTATTCTTCATTTATTATGGTGCCGAGGTAGTTGTAGTGCGTCAGTCTTTCTACAGCGGTTTAGTTGATGTAGAGTGTAGAGTTGACCTTCTGTTATATTTTTCTTGCTAATGATCATAAGCTTTCTGTCCTCTACATTTATATTGAGTCCATATTGCTGACTGTAATATGTAATTTTGTTCATAAGGATTTGTAGGTCATCCAGGTTGTCCGCAAATACTAAGGTGCCATCTGCATACCTGATGTTGTTAAGCCGGTTAATTTTTGAACCGTTTAGTAAAATACTTTTTTAAATTTCGTGCAAGGCTTCGATAAATATTCTTTCAGAGTAGAGATAGAGGAGACAAAATACAGCCTTGTCTCAATCCACACATGATTCTCAAACATTCCATATGTTCACCTTTAACTCTAAGGTGTGAGATCTGATTATAGTAATGGTTTCTAATGATTATTTTCAGATCTTAGTTGTTAATTTCTGCTTCTTTTACTATTTGAATCATCTGGCGTGCTGTACTCGATCAAACGCTTTATGGTAAACAACCAGGGCCTCGATTTTTGACCCTTCGCTTCGTTATCGAACGTATTCGCTACGTATACTAAACAGATACGAAGCGAATACGTTCGATAACGAAGCGAAGGGTCAAAAATCGAGGCCCAGAAGTGCGTATACTTCGCAACTGATGCCTCTGTATCTTTCTAATAAGACTTATATTGAGAAAGAAGCCTCTCTTGTACCAACGGCATTTATGAACCCGAACTGGTTGGTGGAAATTTGACTTTCATACAGCTTATACAAATACATTCTCTTAAGGATTTTCTTTAGTAACAATTTTAGGATATGACTCACCAGGCTTATCATACGGCATTCTGCGCATTTTTTGGCTCCTGTTCTTTTTTGGAAGTGCAATAAACTCTGCAATAGACTTAAGCCATTCTGTTGATATTTCTCCAGAGTAGAGATACTGTATATGTCGCCGGTGCGGAATAAGAATGACGTAACTGCAAAAAGCCAAATTTCTAAAAAGAGCAAAAAACGATTTTTGAATATTTAAAATGGGGATTAAATGAGAAATAATCGTCCAGTGGCATCCGTATGAGGTTTATTCTTACAATGATGGCTTTTATTTTTATCCCTATTGGATCGAATTTCATTAGCTTAATTTATTCCTCCCATTTTCAACTCTATTAGTCCTGTCGCCAGGGGAGGTACAACGGCCTCCTTTATGCAGATGGACTTACCCAAGTTTTTTTTATGTATTTTGACCCGTAGAACACGAATTTTTTTGGGTAACAGTTGATCCGGATGTCGATAAGATTGTTATAAACAAAGAACTTGAGGAATTACATAACAGCGATTTCTCGCAAAACAAAACATTTTTTTGTATTTTTTTGGGTCATTCTAAGCAAAAAATGTTTCTACAAGTTTTTTCGTAGGATTCATAGTTTTCGAGATAATCGCTGTTAAAATTTCAAAAAATCGAAAAATTGCAATTTTTGAACCCGAATAACTTTTGATTTAAATATAAAATAGCAATTCTGCTTACCGTATTTGAAAGTTCAAGTTAAATTATATCGGTTTTGATTATTTCCATTGCTAAAAATTTATTTTTTTTATTGTCAAACGAAGCTATAAACACAGTGTTTCCCGTACCTAATACATGCGTTTTAATACATCCTACGTAGATATTGCCTCGCTTGCACTAGTACCTACTCTACCTACTTGTTCGGTTTTAAATGTGAAATCATTGAAAACATCACTCACGCACTAGGTGTTTATTACTGTTTATAGCTTTGTTTAAGAATAAAAAAATTAATTTTTAGCAATGCAAAGAATCAAAACCGATAGAATTTGACTTGAACTTTCAAATGCAGTAAGCAGAATTGCTATTTTATTTTTTAATCAAAAGTTATTCTGGTTCAAAAATTGCAATTTTTCGATTTTTTGGAAGTTCAACCGCGCTTATCTCGAAAACTATGCATCCTACCAAAAAACTTGCCAGAACATTTTTTGCTTAGAATGACCCGAAAAATACAAAAAAATATTTTGTTTTGCGAGAAATCGCTGTTATGTAATTCCTCAAGTTCTTGGTCTATAACAATCTTATCGACATCCGGATCAACTGTTACCCAAAAAATTCGTATTCTACGGGTCAAAATACATGAAAAAAACTTGGGTAAGTCCATCTGAATTAAGGAGGCCGTTGTACCCCCCCTGGCGACAGGACTATATCTACAGTTGCGTCATTCTTCATCTGAAAATTTTCTGAACAGAAAACGATTTTTGAACATTTATTATGACGTTTATTCGTACAGAAATGGCTTTTATTTTCATTCCTATTGATCCGAATTTCATTATCTTAATTTGATCCCCGCTATTTTTAACCCTATTTACAGTTGCGTCATTATTCATCTGAAACAAGATCTAAAATGGTGCGTATTTCAATAACGACGCAACTACCCTGTAGTCGCTCAGCACATAGTTACAGTTCTGTCGCATTTGTATCATCTTTATACAGTAATTTAGAAGTTGTTTACGCAATAAACAGGAATTGACCAAATTTGCAGTTACGTCATCTTTGTGATTATTGCTATTGATTCCTTGTCCATTAGTTTGAGTAGTTTTGCTGGTTGGTATATTAGCGGGGCCTACTACTTTGCCATCCATTAGTGGTGTTACCGCAGAATCAACTTCCTGCTGTAATATTCTTGGTCCATCATTTACCTACCTCTTCCTCGAGCTCAAAGGTGTTATCTCTTTGGTTTTCAAATAGTTTCTCTTAAGCGGCTATCCTAGTGTAAAAGTAAGAAATTCATATACTTTTTTGGGAATTTCTAAAATAAAAAGTACTATACCAATTATTGTTTTAAAAATTTGCGTAAGCATTTACTATAAAAATAAGTACATGTAAAACAAAATTTATTAAATAATATTGAAAATTAAATGAATTATGCTCCATCTACTGGCACCGTGAAATTAAAAACATGCCCCCCTGCTGCAGTGATTGGGACTATGTAATAGAGATCCTGAAACATAAAATTTCAAAATTATTGTTGAAATATAAATTATTTTCTATACCATTAACTAGGACTTTTGAAAAATATTAAAATTTTAAATAATGACGAAGTTTTGATTTTTTTTTTAAATTTAGCTAAAACATTTTCAGTTTCAAAAACCGCCAAATTGACATTTTTTATCCGATCAAAAAACCCCTAGTTGATGGTATAGAAAATATCTTATGTTTCAATGATATCTTTGAAATTTTAGGTTTCAGGGTCAATATTAGTGAAAATCACTGCATTAGTGGAGCTAGGTTTTTATTTTCACGGTGCCAGTTGATGGCGCATAAATCGTTTACTTTTCAATATTATTTCATAAAAATTGTTGTACATATACTCCATTTTATAGTAAATGCTCGTGTAAAATTTCAAAACAATTGGTGTAGTACTTTTTATTTTAGAAATTCCCAAAAAAATATATTAATTTCGTACTTTTACATTAGGATAGCCCCTTAATGAGATTTTAAAAACATATCGGTGCTTTAAATCACTGGAGAAGTCCTTAAATTCTATCTTTGTAATGACCAATAATATTGCCGCATTCATTTAACCTTTAACTACACGCGCTGGCGTATTTTGTTCGCCAGATATAGGAATTCTACTGCAAATATATTTAAAAATTTAATTTTTGACCTTGTTTATGTCTCTAATATATCACTGGAATGTGCTTTACAATTTGGTTTTAGTTTCGTTATAATCGGCGTTCTGGGAAGATCGTAATTTACAGTTTATTATTTGATGTTTCCGGTGGTGGACAATATACGCCACGATTATATTAATATAAGTACTTATATAAGTACATATTTCAATTGTTTTTTAGTTATTATGACACAAAATATATTTTTCTTTATAAACAATACTTTTTCTCCCGTAAAATTTCATATTTCAAAAATTTTTTTATTAGCAATTTTATTTATCATGGAATCCAGTTATTTCAGGATTCCAGTTATAAATCCCAATTGGCTTACTGAGAAGGAACTCCAAGTATTCACTGATGCCGAATAAGGTTTATAACAAACAACTAAGTGTATTTTTTCAAAAAAAAAAAACAATTCCGCTTTTATTGTGTATTTTCTTGTGGAGTATAAAGTACGCCACGCGTGTAGTTATGCCATAACTTGATGCGCGGGTAGTTAAAGGTTAAATGTTTTTGAAATGTTAAAGCTTAAGCGATGTTTTCCATTTTTGATACCTGAAAAATTCATAAGCTACCTATTTAATCAAGTATGTACGGAAAGTGGGGAAATTGTATATAAATATGTAGTTCTTCACAGAGCCTTCTTTCAGTGCTTTATTAATTTTGACGTCATATTATATGATTTTAAGAATGTCGGGAATCATTGCATGATATTCTAGTTAAATCTGACAGTTGTCAAAATCGTAATCGGCCAAACATGAAAAGGCTATTGCAATCTAACACTTTTATCGCAATTTGGTAGAAAAAACAAATCAATAGTGTTTATTATATTTATAAAAAAATCTGATTTTTTATTTTTATAGTCGCATTATATGGTTTAGATATTAAATATCAATAATACGTTAATAATTATTTCCGATTATAGCGCCATCTGTCAACAACTAGAATAAATGTTACAAATGTGTATAATCACGGATGTATTACCGCTTTTTCAGTCACAACCAACTTAATGCATTAGAAAGAAATCTAAAGTTTGTGACGCACGGAAAGACGGCTATGAGAAGCACCGTAGTAGGTTGTACCGTAATGAAATCAGCGATTAAATGCGACAAACGTAAGAAAGTTACCTTAGTAAATTGTAAGATTGTGAATAGTCCTTAACCCGGGATTGGTCGCTAGGTAAATTTTTACGCGTGTGGTCGCGCGTGAGATTTTCTCTCACATATCCAACTTTTGCCTTTCTTTACAAACTTTTCTAAAACAGATGAGGTTTCATCAACGATAAATCCATTTGCTTTAAAAAGACACGACGTTTTTCTGTTTTATCATTATTATCTTTATATAAAATGTGACTATTGATGCCGCCAATATTTAACATTGAAAGATATATGCACCGAGAGAACAATTTCTTTTCTCCTAAAACACCGATTTCTTTGAGCAATATTTCTTAAAAGTTAACATATCCTATTAACTTAAACACACCGGTTCACATATAAAGAAACGAGTTTTTTAGACACAACTCAATAATTTATTACAGATAATTTCTTCAATACTAAGAAATGCATTAATGGTTACATTTAATTTTCTTATCCTAAAGTTTTTATTTTTTAAATTGAAAACTACAAATATTTTGCAGTATAAGAAATATAATGTTAAGTTAATCCATATTTATATTTGTGAACAAGAAATTTTCTTGCAATCAAATAAATATTTTAAACCACAAGAAATAATTCTTCCGAAATACCCTCTGTAGTAACTGTGGTTATAAAATAAAAACTTTGTCATTAATGCCGAAATGTTACTTGCAAAGAGATTTTCTTCCACAAAAGAATTGCGCAGATAAACTATTTATGATTTAGTCGTCAGTGTTTATCAAGATGGCGTGATATGTTCATGTTCATATAGATGGATGTTGAATTTATTGGTGTTCTTTAAAAATTAACGGATATTTTGAAGGTACGTACATACCTATATAGGTATTAAATAAAAGTAAATTGAGTAATTTAAGATGTAATAATAGTATTGTTGCGTATCCGAATGGTTAAAAAAGAAACATAATAGTATCTTTTTATGCTTTTTAGGTATAATGATGGACGACTCTGAAATAAAGGAGCTTATTATTCTAACTGGGAAATATGCCACAATTTAAAGCTGGGACCGAATGATATAATATATAGCTTGAGAACAATATTAAGAAAGGAGTTATTAACCAACTGCGGGGCCTTCCAGAAATGGTAGAACTTCATACATGTAAGTACCTTTTTAAAAATGTGTATACTTATGTATCAACTATAATAGGTTTTTTGAATGTATCGTCTTCTATAAAAATATACAATACAACGCTATATCAAACATGGCGGTTGCAACGCTGAGGATGTTTTCTGTTAATTTATTGGAGATAAAGAAATCAGTTAGTCTAAAAGAAATATATGTTTATGGTTAAGAAATTTTATTGCCGAAAACCGTGAATTAGTTAATATGTATTAAATGACTTAGAGGTAAACTAATAATACTTTCCTGTAATAAAATTTCTTAATGATTAGGTATGCTGTCTCTTTCAGATTATAAGGAAATTACATATTATTATGTCTGTTTCAAAATTTTACATTGTTTGTTTTTTCCCTCTTATTTTAGCTAAACAATGTTTATTGTATGACTTAATATTATACAGATAAATAATTAATATTTCATTAACAAAAAGAAAAAAATAAACAAAGATGTGTAGGTTAAATAATGCCAGGTTTGAACTAAATATGATTGATTATTATTAGTATTAATAGTTCTTATATGGGGCCGTGTATTTGTTTTTTTTTGTATTTCCTAAATTTGTCAAAATAAATATCTATAGATATCTTTATAAAAAAAATTTTATTAAAGTAAGTTTACTCTTTCAACATAACGATTTTGTTTTAGTGAATTGCTGATATACAAAGTGCTATTAACAAAAGAAGGAAAATTTGAGGAAGTTGGATTTGCCTCTCCATCCTTTTATTGTTGTGTGGAAGCCAGTAGTTTAAGAGTGGAGAAAATATTTGTATGTAATAATAACGATTTATATCTTGTTTTATTAATAAATAATGATTTTACCTTAACACAATGATTTATTTCGCCGTATGTAATATCACTTTATTTTCAAGAAATATTAACTTAACTCTAAATATACGTTTATCTCTGCGAAATATATTTCTTAACATTAAATACATTAATTATTAATAGTAAAATAATAATATTCCTTACTAAGAAATATTATTGCTCAGAAAGAATAGTTTTGTAATGTGTAGAAAATATATTTTTATGGCTAATAAAATTAATAAACATCAAGTGTAATTTCTTTCTGATAAAAGTTTGCCAGAAAGTGATAATTCAATCATGTTTAAGATATATATCTTTGGGTATACTAAAATTTATTTAAAATATTTTAGAAAATTATATCTTATATACAAAGATATATTTCTTAGGCAATATGCCAAGTCGATCTTTCTTAAATATTAATAAAGTTTCTTTATGTCAAGAATTTTTTTCTCTCGGTGTGGTAAGTGACCATCTAAAACTAACCCGTGAAACAGAATATAGGATTTTCATATCATCGACCACATCCACGGCGCCTTTTATTACATCATAAAAGGAAATTATTTCAGGTTTTAAGCGGAAAAATAAAATTAATTTTTATACACAGTTGGTGACGCCGGTGGTCGCTTGATGAGAGAATGTCTCACATGGGGCGCACTGACTCAACAATATGGTGATACTAAGTAAACTGAGTCACTATCTGAGCGGACGCCTCTATTATATTGTAGAGGAAGGATAGCTAGGAGACTAGAAAGAACCACAGTGCGTATCATTTCCCAGAAAAAAAGTTGAACGCCATTTTCTGAAACCGTGAGAGGAAATCTCATATAGCGACCACTGGCGGGTTAAGTAGCCCATAGAGAACATTGGAACGTTTTGGCGCAAAGTTAACGAGGCTTTTGACAAATCTTATAGCACGTAGGTATTCGAGTAGTTCATTTTTTCACAAAACTCGTTTGCTTTTCTTCATCTATATATGTAATAATAAGTCTCCAATTTAGTATAAAAATCGATTTATTTATCTCTTTATCTCAGTATATGTATAATATATGAAAATGTCATGAATCCTAAAAACTAAAAAAAAAACCTAAAATAATTATGTTGCTTTGCCTATCTACATAATTCCATTCCTACAACATAATTTGGTTTAACCAAATATTCCTACTCCTGTATGGGTGAGATATCTAAGAACAGTCCATGTTTTGAGGTCAGCGCAAAACTTTTTGTCTCAAACTCGATTTCTTTAGGAGTGTCCTTGCATGTTTGGAATGAAAAATTTAGAACTAAGGTTGATAAAGCCATGGACACTGCCAGTAGTCCTATTCGTTTGCCTAAAGATAAAAAAAATATCTATAAATAAATGAATATAAAACCTCTAGAGATCGAACAACAAGCAGGATTCCGAACAGGGAGATCCTGCATCGACCACATCTTCACGCTTAACCAACTCAATGGAAACAGAGAAATACATCTACTATTGGTAACGATAAAGTTACTAGTTTTCGAGATATTTAAAGTTAAATATCAAACGGCACAGTTGTTTTGATTACATTATGATATGATTCATATCATTAAAATTTAAAAATTATTTGTACCCAGTACTTTAAAATTATTCAGCGTATCCTTATCATACTTGACAGAAAGTGTAAGTACTGTACACCCTACTAAATTAAGGTAAATAAACGTTTCTAGCTACTACCAGTGGCGTACGATAGGGTATAGTGGCTGGTTGATCCTTCCCAAATTCTACGCCACTGACAAAATTGCTATTTTAATGTAATTTTTTGATTTTCCAATCCTCTGTACGTAAACAATATACTCTTGATTCGTAACGATAAAATGGTTATTCGAGATATTTGAAAATCAAAATGAAGCGACACAATACATTAATCAAAATAACCGTATTGTTTCATTTTTAACTTCAAAGATCTCGAAAACGAACGACTTTATTGTTACGAATGAAGAGTATACTATTTTCATAGAAAGTATTGGAGAACCCAAAAATTGAACTAAAATAGCAATTCCGCCAGTGGCGTAGAATTTGGAAAGGGTCATCCATTCACTTTCCCCCGTCGTACGGCTCTGGTAATAGCCAGAAACGTTTGTTTAACATAATTTAGCAGTTTGTATAGTACCTATACTTTCTGCCAAGTATGAAAAGGATACGTCGAATAGTTTTAAAATGCTGAGCAAAATGGTTTTTAAAATTTTAGGTAAAACACCCTGTAACTCAGTAATTAACCACATTTAATTTAAGTGTATTAGGTTAAATCTTCGAATTTTGTGCTAAGGTTTCTCCAGTTACTATATGGACAATTTTTAATGAAACACCCTGTATAACTATAAATAAATTTATAACCTATGATCAGAGCAATGCTAGAAAAAGATTGTTGCAAAAATGTTGAAAATTTTAAGTACCACTTTTCATTTACAGCAAAAATTTCAGCTGTACGAAAACATTGGTATAGTCGGTTCTCTAAACTCAGACACAATTGGCTAGTGATTTTAGTAAGTAATTTGGTAAACTTGGTAAAATTGGCAAAAAACAATTACTAAATAGTTAATAATTACTAACTAGTTAGTAATTTTGACAATTTTAACAAAATTGGCCAAAAACAAAAAAAATACCTACTAAAATCACTACCCAGTTGTGTCTGAGTTTAGCGAACCGACTATAACATATACGTGTTTGTTTTAAACTTTTTTTTTAATAACCAACTTGTGTGTTTAAAATTCAAAGGTTTATGATTTATGATGATAAGGTTTATATTTGTCTATGATTCATTCAATTCGCAATAAAACTCGCAGTTTTCATAAGATTTAAGTCAAAAATAATAAAACATTCGCGGTAAATGTTACTAACTTTGGTGGTCATTAAACTGCGTCACATGGTCCTTAAACTGCGTTACCTTGAAAAAGGGTGGTACAAAAGGAGGAATCCTGGTCTTATTAATAATTTGTTTATTCCACTGCTTTCACTTTCTAAGATTCTATAGCAACTGGGATATGCCAAAATATCTTAATCTCGATGAAGCAAAAAACCAAAGCTGCACCCCCAAGTGGTAGAAGATGGCAACATCCAAATGGATGTCTAATGCAGATAGTGATCTAGTGATTGCTGGTATAAGAAAGGTCCCACTTGTACAATGAGTGAGTGGATTTCTAAGATAAAATAATATACACCACTGCACTTAAGACAGTAGACGATTCTGTATATGGCAGCGGTCCACTAGAATTTATACAGTTAAAACTAAAAAATAAAATAAAAATTCCATTTTTATTCAGTTACAATGCGAAGGCAAAACTATCTTATTTTTCACTTAGAACAGGGAGCGCAAACCAGCACTCTAAATCGACGATTTTCGACTCTATTTGGAGTCATCATCAGAGAGACGTAGGCGTAGGCTAAGTAAAAATTCATGAAGTGCAATAATAAGTTTTAATGAGTTTTACCCTGAAACCGAAATTCACAATATTGCACTCCAGATTGTAAGGAAAAATTCACTATATGCAATAATACGGTTTAATGAGTTTTGCTCTGAAATCTAAATTCACAGTAATGCACTTAGTGTATTGTACCATAAATTATCTTAGCAATTAGAAGGGTTAGAGCCCAAGGTGACTTCTCCAGGGCTGGGCAGTACCGTATTTAGTTCAAATTGATGATAATGTCAAATTCTCAAAAAAGTGCACTTAGTGAGTTTTACCTCTAATAGGACGATATGTTATAACCCTTTGGTATTATTGGAGCAACCTGTGGTGTTCTGTGAAACAGTTTGGTGTTCTTAAGTTAACTATCGAGTAAGCAAATTAATATGAACTATTAATTTGCTTTCCTATTTTAATATGAAATAATTTGGACATAGACACTACAGCGACATCTGACAAAAGATAAACGAAACCTAAGACTGACCTAATAGACTTTTGAAGACAAAGAAGGCAATATCTCCAGAAAATAGGAAAATCGTAGACAAAATCACTAGAAATAAACACATGAAGCTTGATGAACGTCAGAAATTGGATGGGGGTGGTGCAGAACTACCAATGTTGGAAACAAAAAATCAGGATCCACGACTTAATTTTAACTGTAGCTTGATCGAAGGAGAAAATAAAAGTGTACGAAACCGTATTTAGTAGACAAACGTAGACAACCGTTGGACAAAGCGGATTATCGAATGGTGACAAGAGCACGCAAAAGAAGTAGAGACTGAAGTAGCGTGATGATGATGATGATGATGATGATGATGATGATGATGATGATGATGATGATGATTATGATGATGATGACTTAGTAAACAAATAAAAGTCTTACCAATACAAATTCTTGGGCCTTCTCCAAATGGTATAAAATTCAAACCATCTGAGTTAATCTGATCACTTAGAAACCTATCAGGATTATATAATGTAGCATTAGGATAAATGTGCTCATCTCTGTTAAGGGCAAACAATGGAATTAGTATTGATGTGTTTTTTTCCACTTTCAAGTCTGTGTCCTTAAACTGGTAATCATCGATAGGTGTTCGATCCAAAAATGGTAAAGTTGGGTATTTTCGTAAAGTTTCTACAATCAAAAGTTTTTATTAATATGGGTAAATCCTTTACCAAGTCTAACCCGGGAGCAGTCGCGCTCACTTCTGCCACGTAAGTATTCGCGCGTAGAGAAAAAATCTCACAATACAAATTTAAATAGGGATTGACAAATTTCTATTTTATAATATTTTTATTTATTTGTTATGTTACAAATATATATTTCTAACAATTTTAAAACTAATTGGTTCTCACCAAAGCCATAAACTCCAGAAAACATAAATAAAAAAATAAAAAAAGTTTTTTTTTAATATTTAAAAAAGATTTAAATAATTAAAAAAAAATTACTACAATCTTCCTCGAGGGACTTACTTGTAACCTTGAAACAACACCCTGTATATTGAAATTTTCAAAATCCGTATACACATTTGAAAAGAGCACAAAAAAACTAAGTTTAATGTTTTTCTTCCTTTTTGCACATGCAATTTAATGATTTTAATTTTAAAATTATCTCGAAATTTTTTAATAACTCTGAGAACTCTATCAAAAATTTCGTTATATTTCAAAAGTAATGTCATTAAATTTTCTGCGCAAAAAATTGAAGCGAGCCATTAAACTTAGTTTTTGCGCTCTTTTCCAATGTTCAAAATAATTTTGAAAATTTCAATATACAGGGTGTTACTTCAAGGTCACAATTACTTTAGGTTTTTTTGTTAATCCGGACCTGGATTTTTCTTGTGATTAGTAAGTGGGTCGTTCCAATGTAGTAAATGATTATAGATTATTTTTAAAACGAGTATTTATTCACTAAATTTAATAATTTACTAAGTGCTTTAAAAATCTGCTCTTTAATTTCAGAGTTCTTAAAAATTTTAATATATTTAATTTCAAAATTAATGTCATTAAAATTTCTGCGCAAAAAATTAAAGCGAACCTATAAACTAACTTTTTGTTCTCTTATTAAATATGCAAACGCATTTTGAAAAATATACAGGGTGTTGTTTCAAGGTCAAAATTACTATGTTTTTTTTTTGTTATTCCGGACCTGGATTTTTTTTGTGATTATTAAATGGGTCGCTCCAATGTAGTAAATAATTATGGATAAATGTTAAAATAAGTATTTATTCATTAATTTTAATAATTTATGAGTAAAAGTTAATAATGGTAGTGGAGCCCAAGCGTGAAGAGTTAATATAATATGAAGTCAAAAATGTATAAAAATAATTTTTTTTTTAAATTGTACCAAAAAGCCCCATTATTTTTGTCCGGCAAGTGATCCAATATGCATTACACATGTAAAAAAACTGTAGAAAATAAAAATAACATATGTGGTAATAAATAAAAAAATTCCAGGAAATTGACATCTTCGGGGCATCCGACTGCGCATATGTCACTTGAAAATTGTCCGACAAGGTTACTACATTATTGTAAAAATGTTTTATGGTAGATACCGTTAAAATTATCCATGTGGTAATAAATATATTATTTTCATAAATTTGACATATTTAGCGTCTACGACAACTACGTGACAACTTCGTGACCACTTGACAGACAAACGTCCCACTGCCAGAATGCGCTAAGCTCCAAATTTGTCCGACTCCACCCAAATAACAAGTACAAAAAGTTTCAACGGTGTGGTTATAAATAATAATTTTATATGTGGGCCTAAGACCTAATACCTTTCAAATATTTGAATAGTATGTAATAAAACACATAAAAAACTGAAAAGTAAAAACAAACCATGGCTCTCAAAAATCAGTACTAGGTATATTATTTTATTACCACAAGTTAAACGCAAAACTCACTTTTTGCTTTGCTTTGCGAAAAATGCAAAACGCAAAACATCTTACAGCCCCTTTAAAGGAGGTCAAAACGTATAGTATTACCTAAAGTATTTGAATAATATCTAATAAAACATTACGTACCATTAATGCACATTTCTAAGTATTTGTTCTCCTGGACCCCCTCGAAACAAATCGATCCATGTTTTTCAACATTTAATTTGACTTCTTTTCTTAATTTGTCTTGAATTTCTTGATTTTTAGCAATTTCGTATAAAGTGAAGCTTATTATTGTAGTAGTGGAGTCGCGTCCAGCTATTAAGAATAACAGGACATTGGACATAATCGTTTCAAATCCTAAAAAAAAATGTATCGGCGAGTTATAGGTATCCTATACAATACAATATTAGGCTACTGATTATGTTCAAAATAAGAGAGCTAAAAAGAACTACAACGTTAACGGGATTTTATTGTCTCATATAGTCAATGGAAATCTAAATTTGAAAAAACCGCGGAGTGTAAATTTAATAAACATCATTTAAATTGGTGCGTTTTTGAGAAAGGGGTGAATTAGTCCCTAGGCACAGGGTGAATTAGGGTGAGTTCTATTCACTTTTTGTACAAACACGTCAACAGGAAAATTGTTCCAGGTTAAATTTACCATCAAAATATCACATTTTACAGTCAAAAATATTTTTTTACAAAAATATATTCAAAAGAATGGCAAGAAGAAAACACGAAAGAAAGCAATTTTGTTTTTGCCCCATAACTTTTTTTTACAGGGATATATGTATAGGCATTGCTTCAGCGAAAAATAACTTCCTTTCCTGCTGCAATCCTTTCTCTTTAAAATGGCTGTCGGTAGAAGTCTCTAGGATTTATAGTTTCCGAAATCGGGTTTTTCAAAATTCGTCGCTCACACCATTTTTGAGCCATTTTTCCCATTATTTCGCAAATATTGTTCTGTAACTTTTTTCTAAGCATTTCTAGGTATATGCAATGGTACTATTTAGTAGAAAGAGAAGTCAATTGCCTTTAAATTGGTCTGTTGTATAAGGCTGTACGACTATTTTTAAGCAAGTTATGATTTTTTAAGGTCTTATACTTTCAATGATTTTTGATATATTTTTAAATTTATTAGATGACGTTTTTTCTTGTACATTTAGATACATATATACATTGTGGAAAAAAATATTATTTTCTTTACTTTAAGATATTGTATTGCAAAATATTAGACTATTTTTAAACAAGATATCCGTGGGATATCCAAGGGTATCCGTAATTTGAGAAAAATTTTAAAATGTTAATTTTTTTCAATTAGAAGAATAAAATTGCATATTATAAAATAATTTTTAATTCCAAATAACTTTTGTTAATAACACTTTTCGATATTGTAAAATATAAAGGTACTTTACTCTTGAGAGAAATTCATATTTTTTAACATACCTCGTACACTGTTGATAAAATTTTATATCTGATGATTACATCTTAGGTTCTAGACTACGCAGAGCATTTCATAAAGAACAATTTTTTTCATAAAGTTAATAATAAAAAAGTTTTTAAAACTTAGTGGGACCTATTGCATGTGTATGTCAAATTTTGAAAAAGCATATCTTGTTTAAAAATAGACCTAGAATTTTTTACAGTACACCATTTTAAAGTAAAGAAAATAATCTTTCTTTTTTATTGGACAATGTATATACGAGTACTATATACCTAAATATACAATAAAAAAGTTAAAATGAGAAAGGACCAGGCAACACTCCTTATGGAAAAGTGGTCACGGTCAAATTTGATGAAAGTTTGGCCAATGATACTTCTTGATGTGTAGATTAAAAAAGTCCATGGCACCTGGGTCTGAATAACTACTATTCTCGAGTTACAACCTTCTGAAGTTATTGGATTCGAGTTCTCGGTTTACGTTAAGTGCACTAATTTACGGTCAAGTGAATGAAAATATTTATTATTAGAAGAAGAGAAACTCATGTTCTTCATACATATTTGCGTGTTATATATGAATTCGTGGTCAAAAATAGTTGGATCCTATTTTAGTCTTCAGAAAACCTCCGAAAAGTCTTCAGAAAACTAAAGAAGTGCGGTATAAAAGGTGCTGCTAGATCGATATAAGCATTATCATGTTTTCATGAATGCTTCTCAGTTATGGAATACCAGCAAAACTACAGTTCCGCCTTATCTTTAGAAAACTACTGAACAGTGGCGGATCTAGGGGGGATGGGGGTAATTCCACTCGTAACATGTTCCAAAATAATTAAAGTAAAAATTGTTGAAACATAAAAAAATACATTAGTTGACATGAAACTTGTCCCGCATATCAGATATAAGACAGGTAGAGAAACATGGACTTGATTTCAATACAAAAAAAAAACAAAAGTAAATGGTAGTTTGTAAATGCTAAATATTAATTACAATTGTCTATGGAAAAATCGGATTTAAATCATCTTCGACTATTCATATGTTAACAGTTTGCTGATTTCGGTTAGATGCATCATACGTCGTGTTTAACTAACGACCTATCAGGATACTTAACATTGGGTTGATGTCTTGCAAAGCCTAAAAACCATAAAAACTTTATTTAAGAGGAAAACTGACAGAGCGTGTTGCGACATTATGAGTGAAATAAAAAAATGTAACAGAAAAGGATAAAAACTGAAGACGGAATTCAACCCAACGTGAAAAAGATTAAACGTAAGAAGAGATAGAGAAATTTCTGTCAAAATTTGGTATTTATGACCCTTAAAATAACACCAAATGCTAAAATTTATTAGCCTGTAGATAGTGTGGATGTCTCGTCAGCCGAGGGTATGATCAGTGGCGTGGTAATTTTATGGTCAAACTACGTTTTGTTCTAATTTTTATCATTGTGAGAATTAAAAAAACCAACTAATATTTTTATCTCCACCACTGAGAGCGGTCAACTTTTTGGTTGCCTGTATTCTTCGGGACATTTTATCACAAAGTGTAAATATTACTAATTTTACCGTCTTGTGGGGTATCTGCGTTCTCTTTCTTTTCCACTATTATATATATTATATCTCTCTTTGCCGACGTTTAAATTGGGACCCACTTGAATCTCGCTTCAACACGCGCCTCGACCTCGTCGTGAGAATTCTCCATAACACACTGGTGATATGAGCACAAGTACCTACAGTTCTCGCACCAGATTGACAGGTACAGTAATACCCGTTAATCGGTTCTTCTACAGGCTCATCTTCATCATTATCTTCATCAACCGTATAGGAAATAAATACTTGGTGTTTTGTAGCTTGCCGAAATCTAGAAAATATTCGAACTCTTATGAATCCCAGGGACTAATTCACCCCTTTCTCAAGAACGCAACCCTTTAAATGGTAGCACTCCAGGGTTTTTTCATACCTAGAAGTCCCTTGACTATATAAAATAATAAAACCCCGTTAACGTTGTAGTTCCTTTCTAAAATACATAATCAATAACCTATATTATATAAACATGTAATTAAAAATTTTACTTGGGTATTTTACAATACCCAAGAGATTAGATGCCGCATCGGAAAGGCAAAAAGTGCATTCTTGACTATGAGCTCTGTGTTAAAAAACATGACCTCACCGTAGAAACAGAAATAAGGCTCCTTAAATGGTATGTGTACTCAGTGCTTCTATACGGAGTAGAAACGTGGACATTGAAGGCGGAAACTCTATCGAAACTTCAGGAATTTGAGCTATAGTTCTACAGAAGGATCCCGAAGATACCATGGACAGACAAAGTTAACAACGAAGAAGTACTACGGAGGATGAACACAACAAGAGATTTGGTGAACATCGTGAAGGACCGTAAAGTGTAGTACTCAGGACATATATTGAGAAATCAAGGCAGATACGAGCTACCCCAATCTATTTTGCAATGTAAAATGGAAGGAAATAGGGCCTCAAGAGGAAGAAGAATATCCTGGCTTGCTAACCTGAGTGCATGAAAGACCTCAACACAACTATTCCGTAAAGCAACCAACAAAATCATCATAGCCAGATTAATCGCCAAAGTTCGGAACGGACAAGCACCATAAGAACAAGAAGAAGATGGTAATGGACATGAACTTACCTAAAGCATCCTTTTCTCCTCTTTTCTTTTCTCTAATAGCTTTGTTTGCTACATCTACCATGCTTCTCGGCTTACCATCATAACTTTCTCTAGCTGTCATTATGCGTTTGAAAACATCTTCAAAAAATTTCATGCAATTTTTTGCCACAAAGTTTAATTTTAAAGCATCTGCCAATGCTGGTTTCAGAAAGAATAAATTCTGGACAACTCCATTCCTAAAGTTAAAAGCAAACATCGTATGTATACATTTCTTAAATACTGATGGTTTTTCATTAAAACAACGAGGATTGGCTTCATAAAAACATCTAACTAGGAACTCTATTGCGAAATCTTCTCCAATGTTTGTAACATCAAAAATACCACAATTCTTGTGTACGAAGTCTAACATCGTTTGGTTTATTTCGATTGTATGTGGCTGCAAATACCTTAACATGCCCGAGGTAAACACTGGACTAAGCATTTTTCTTACTTTTCTCCATTCATTATATTTTAAGAAAAACATTCCATGAGCCATATTGGGATGTGAAGGTGTAGCAACTCTTCTGTTGCAAAATGTTGAAGCATCTTTAATCAACACGTCTTTGATTAGTTTGGGAGATTTTAGAACTAAAACTGGTTCATCAAAAATGAACATCCCGAAATAGGGAGCATTGATTCCATCCCATATCTTCTTTATACATTCTTGGGTAGTAGTTTTAAACATCATTACATCGTAAAGATTGCCGAAGAAAGGGACGGGTTTTAAAAATTGAACATTTCTTCTTTTCCAATAGTTGAAGTCTCTTGTAGCGTAACAATAAGCAGCAATGCATAAAATGCTTAAATATATTAAGCCATCAAGAAACGGGGAGGAGGTGAGCAACATCTGAAATAAAAAAAAAACTGTTGAATTAATTGGTATAAATATTTATGTTATAATACAGTTTCACAAATTTGTACAAATACGCTGCGCGCCAAAATTAATGCATAATTTTAAAATTATAATTTTAGTCGTAATGAAAAAAGAATGTTTAATTTTTGGTTTTTTAAGGTTGCTTTTAGAATGTCTGAAATAAAAAAACTTTTCTTTTTCTTACGAAAACTATATTGCAATAAAACTACCTAACATCATAAATAAATTACGGAATTGAATTTTTTAATTTCATAAAAATTACGAATATTGCCTCCTATGGCATTTAGTTCTGCTTGACAATGATCTCTCATACTGAGAGTTACCGTTCTTAGTTCATCTTTATCTATTTGATCCAAAATTTCAACTACTAGCAAAAACAGTTAATCTAATAACTTTGTTAATGTGAGTAAAAATATTACATCAACTATTTTGCCACAACAAGATCCCATTGCTTATCTCCCTAATTCAAGAAAGGTCTCGAATTCATTCTTTATAAAACCAGTCAATAAATCTGAACTGATCCAAACAATCAATAGTATCAAAAGCAAATCCTCCTGTAGTACTGATGGTCTATCGATAAAATTTTTTTCTAATCTCCCAGAAAATGTGTTAGAAGTCCTCATCTCACTAATTAATGATTCCTTTGAGAAAGGTAAATTTCCAGAGTGCCTGAAGACAGCCATCATTATTTCTCTTCATAAGGGTGGTGAAATATTTAATACCTGCAATTATAGACCTATTGCACTACTACCGGTACTCTCCAAAATTATTGAGAGACTCATAAAAGCCCGACTTATGTCCTTTCTAGTTGAAAACATTTTATCACAAAATCAGTTCGGCTTTTTAAATAATAAATGCACCACTGATGCCATCTTTTCTGTACTACATGAGGTTTATCAAGCACTGAACAATAATCTTCACACTGCCACTGTTTTTTGTGACTACGCCAAAGCTTTTGATTGTGTAAATCATAACATTTTGATAAGAAAACTAAATTTCTACGGAATTCGAGGTATTTCTTTAGATTGGTTCCAATGGTTCCACTTGGATGATAGGAAACAACTGGTTAGAGCAAATGATACAGACTCTAGTCTCAAAAACATTGTTTGTGGGGTACCTCAAGGTTCAGTATTGGGTCCTCTACTTTTCCTTGTCTTTATTAATGACATCACTAGTTTAAAAATCGATGGAAAAATCTTTCTTTTTGCTGATGATACCAGTATCACTTGGAGCAACTCAAATATTGCAACTTTTCATGCTACTATAACTTCTGATCTACTTACAATAAAAACCTGGTCTGACTCTAATCTACTCTCGTTTAACGTAGATAAAACAGTAGCATTGTCTTATAAAGGAGTTCTTCAACCCTTACCTCTTAATAACAGCCAGATCAGTACCGTTGATTCTGTGAAATTTCTTGGTATTTTTTTAGACAGCAACCTTAAATGGTCCCGCCATATCGATTTGTTAAGGAAGAAACTATCCTCAGCTTGCTATGCTATAAGATCTGTTTCGAATGAACTCAATTTAGCATCTTCCAAAATAACATATTTTTCTTTGTTCGAGTCACATCTTCGTTATGGTCTTCCTTTTTGGGGTTCTGGTACAGCTGCCCAATTCGATGTTATTTTCAAATTACAAAAAAGAGCAATTAGATATCTGTTTGGCCTCAGAAGAACAACACATTGCAGAAGTTACTTCAAAGATCACAGAATTTTAACCCTTCCATCTTTGTATATTTTAGAAACTGTTTGTTTAATTCGTAAACATCTACATGTCTTTCCACCAAGACCTAATCATGACTACTTCACGAGAAATTCTACGTTTGACGTTTATATGCTGACTCCGTCCTCTGAGTTAGTAAAGAAATCTATATTATATTCCGCAAAAAAACTTTACAACCATCTCCCTCCACAACTTAAATCTGCAGCATCTTTCCCCAAATTCCGTAAACTGACAAAAGCGTACCTATCTGAAAGACCATATTATTCAGTAGAAGATTTTCTTAATCAATAACTAAGAAATTACAGTACCCTTTGCACAAGTAGTATTTTTATTATCATTTTTTTTGTCTATATTTTGGTGTCATATGCAGCAGCTTAACTTTTAAACTTATTAATTACTATGTAGACTATGCATTTGCAATTTACTTAAATTTTGCAATTGATTACTTCTGTTTAACTTCATTATTATTGTTATTATTGTAAATATATTGACGATTTATATAATTTTAGTAAATTGGATTGTTATTGTTTTGTTTTCTTGACTTTTTATAAGCTTTGTCGATAAAATTGTACAATTTTTCATGACAATAAAGTATATTTCTATTCTATTCTATTCTAATGTGTTTGGTGCATTAGGTAGTTGTTGTAGTAATTTCCCTACGATGTCCCAAACATGTTTTATTGGGTTGATGTTGAAACTTCTCGCAGTTAAAACCATGGCAGGGATCCCAACCTCCTTACGATATCGCTGCACAATTATTGCAATGTGTGTCCTGGCATTATCTTGCATAAGCATAAAATAATCCCCAATAAATGGTGCAAATCGTTCTAAAATGGCTAATGTAGCTGTATGATGTAAGCCACCCGTAATATATTCTTACCAAATCCATACAAGCCTCAACATTAATCCCACCGCACACCATTACCGAGCCGCAACCATACTGTACAGTCACTACAGTGTTACACTGTGCGTAAATTTTCCTAACCCTTCTGTACACACTGTTCCACCTATCATCAGAAAAAACTGTACTTGGATTCTTCGGTAAACAATATTCTTTCCCAATCGTCTTTATTACAAACATGTTCGCAAGCAAAATACAATATTTGCCTTCTATCTCTGGTCAATAATGAGCCAGAGGATGCACTTCCAGGGCATAGGTCGTTTGCGGCAAATCTTTCCCTTATCGTATTTTGGCTTATTCTAAAGTTATAACGATCAAAAAATTCATTTTTTAAAGAAGTACTTGCAACAAAAAGTTGTACCAGTGCTTCTTTACAATAAATTTTGTAAAGAAGTACTGGTAACAAACCAGTGTACGAAGTGTCAAAAACTGGTCTTAATTAGGAGTTATAATTCTCCTACAGCCTTGATCGTATCTTCTCGAGTTACTTCCAGTAACAGTAAAACGTGTTAAGACTCTTGACATGGTTGACTAAATGGCGTTTAACCGTTCAACCTGACGGTATTGGTATTTTTTCGTGAAGAGTAATGATTCCAATACGTAAAGTCACTTTCTGACAAATATCGATCTTCTTGCTGCTTTTGGTTCATCTCAAAGGAAAAAACACTTGATAAACTTGAAAAACTCCTTTGAAAATTCATCACAACGTATTCCAACCCAACAAAATTCGAATTAAAAGAAAGCGCAACTAGCATGGTTTTAATTTGTTTGCAAAACATGAAAATGATAATACATATATTTGTAACAACACTGTTTTGGATGACCACCTTCTTCTTCATCCGTACACTACAATAGAATTAAACAAATTATTAAACCAAAAACTAAAAAACAAAAAACTCAGGGCTTTCATGAAATCCCTGGGTTTATAATAAAAAAGGTTGTTTCTTGTATAATATCCCCATTAACATATTTAGTTAATTTATCGTTTTCAAATGGCGATTTTCCAGATTGTAAAAAAACTGGAAAGGTGTTACCAATTCATAAAAAAGGTGACCCAAAACAAGTAAGTAACTACCGTCCTATTACAATTTCTTCGGTATTTTCTAAAATTTTTGAATACAGTTATTTACAAAGACTTGATTCATTTTTACAGACCAATAAAGTGATTGTTAGTAACCAACATGGTTTCCAGTCCAAAAAATCTACCCATACAGCAATGCATTCCTTTTATGATACTCTCACATCTTTAATAGATACTGGAGAGAGTCCTGTTGGGATATTTTGTGATCTTAGCAGGGCTTTCGACTGTGTCAATCATGAAATTTTATTTTATAAATTAAAAAATATCGGCATTCAAGGACGTGCGTTAAACTGGTTAACATCCTATTTAACTGCACGTCGTCAATACGTCAGCTTAACAGAAAAAGGCAAATTATCAAATGCGACGCATAAATCCAACTATCTTGATATTGATATAGGTGTACCGCAAGGCTCAATTTTAGGACCTGTTCTCTTTCTTATTTATGTAAACGATGTTGTCTCGGTTAACTCGGATGGACATTTCACGATATTTGCAGACGACATAAATGTAATAGTCAATGGACCTGATAATTCTTTGAAGTCCAAATGTAACAGTTTACTGTCAGATCTTTTCAACTGGTTCTGTAATAATAATCTATTGGTGAACACCCAAAAAACCCTTTTCACGCAATTTTATAATAGGCAACGATGTATTAACCCAATTAACTTAAATATAAATAATAATCATGTTGAACTTGTTTCATCATTAAAATTCTTAGGACTTCATATAGATGAATGTCTTAATTGGAGGAAACATTGTGATACACTGGCCGCAAAATTGAACTCATTAACGTTTTTGTTTCGAAATTTAAAACAAGTATTAACGGAGAAACAATTAATAATGCTTTATTGTGCCCAAGCCGAATATCGTTTGCGATACGGTATTTGTTTTTGGGGATCAAGTTGCCATATCAATGAAGTCTTTTTTGCACAAAAAATAATAATACGGACTATTGCTGGTATCCCTCATAAAACAAGTTGTAGGCAATACCTTCAAAATTTCAAAATATTGCCATTGGCCTGTATTTATATTCTGGAGACTTGCGTATATATTTAATAACCTCGAAAATTTTAAAACCAATGGACAAATACATAACATGGATACTAGATATAAAGATACCTTACGTGCCGCAATGTGTAGGGGAAATATATATTGCAGGTCCCCGAGTAAAATGGGACAAAGACTTTATAATAGATTTCCAAAGCATATAAAATTGTGTAAGAGCCTGTCAAGCTTTAAACTAAATTTAAAGGAATTTCTGATGACACACATTTTTTATTCAGTTGAAGAATTTCTTCAATTTTAAATGTATTTTCGTTGTTAGTTTGTGTAGTGTGATTGTTTATTTTGTTTGTTATATTTACTTAATGTACTACTTTTGACTAATTATATACAGACTCTGTCTGTCTAAAGGAAAATAAAGTATTTATTTATTTATTTATTTATTTATTTAAACTGGACTACTTAACTATTAACAAAAATTGCAGACTGCCCTAGACACTAAAGAAAAATACATACATAAGAGAAATTTTTAAAGCTTCTTCTGTATGAGTTAAAACGAAATGTTTTTAGCTTATCATTATTACTGTTACTATCCACCAAGATCAAAGATCAAAGAAACTAATTTGAAAGTTTCATTAAAAACTAAACATGAACTTGATGAAGGAACGGATTCTTTTGGTAAATACATTCAGCAAGCTGCGTGGAAAAACTTACCTGAACAGATCTATAGAGTTCCATACTGGAATATTCTAACGCCGATCTTTTGCAACTAGTAGAAATAAGCCTTCCGAATAGACATAACAATATTACATACTAAGTATGTGGTTTTTTGTCTTTTTATGCTAATAATACAGTTGTGGTACTATTAATATTATTTTAATAAAAAAACAAATTACCTACATTATCTCTGCATGGATACACTAATAAGTACTAAATGTATGCAAGATATAGAGATATGTACATATATTTTCTATTAAAATTTATTCAACAGCATTACTATTTTTTTTTTTGAAAAATAATATAATCTTAGCCAGACTTTTTTGTTACATAAAACATCAGTCGCTTTGCTTTAAATTATAATAATTAGAAAAAATTGACATTGGATTGGCCCTCCCGAAAACTCTTATTTTATAAGTAGTTAGGACTTCCGATTGGATGGAATTTCCTCGGAACTGCAAAAATCCTTATCTTATGTCTCATCTGTGGCATCAATATTGAAGTAAATGGTTTCATTGTTTGGCTGTAAATCTTCAGTATCTTCGAAAACAGATGAATAATAATTATCGTCAAAAGAAACAGATCTTGAAAAGCCTATGTTTGTCGTTTTGTCAAGTTGTGGATTATCCTCACTTTCTACAGGTAATATATAGTTTCTGCCTCTTTGAAAAACTTGCACTTTATAAAAAAACTATTATTTTATTAACTTTTTCTATTTTCGGAAATATTATGCCAAATTATGTTCATCATATGAATAACAGAGTAAACTGAAATTTTTCTTGCCATGTCATTCTTGCCATCATGTCTTGCCAACGTTTTTTGAAAAAAAAAAAGATTAAATTATAGAGCGCATTTTTAAATTTTCTTAAAAATCTTCCTTTTACTCCATGTAACTCGAAAAATATAAGAGATTCGAAAAAAAGATGCCACACAAAAATGTAGGGCTTTGTCAGATATAAATTTCCATTTTATTTTTCATTACTATATCTCTTATCATTTTCAAGTTACATGGAGAAAAAGGAAGATTTTTAAGAAAATTTAAAAATGCGCTCTATAATTTGATCTTTTTTTTTAAACCATTCATTTTAAACCCGTCCAACTTTTTGAACATATAAATAACATTATAATAAAAGGTATTGTAGAAGGAAAACGATGCATTTACATTTTGGTGGATGGGGTTAAAATTATTTCTCATTTTTTCTTAAAATACATTAGTTATCAATTTTGTTTGCAGCATATCTCGCTTAGTTTTAATGTAATGGACCTCTAATATAGCTCATTTTAAAGGTCTTTTTGAGCACTACAAAAGGTATTAGTATCATTATTATACACCTAAAGTTGACCGTTTCTCTATTATTTCAAGTTGAATACACCAGTTTGAGAATATACCAAAAAACAAACTATTTTCACCTACCATATCTCTTTTTATACTATAACTAGAAGATTTATGAGGGCAAGTGTCTCTTTGTTTTTTTATAACCTACAAAAATGTTTAATATAGCTTTTTTAGTTAGATGCATAGTTTTTAAGGTATTCGCAAAAAACCATTCGAAAAGGTATTATGTTTCAATGAAAATGGCCAATTTTCAACCACCAATATCTCAAAAAGTATTGAGTTTCCAAAAAAAAAAATTATAGATCAGTGTTTGCTTAGAATTAGGTTCTCTAGCGAATTCCGTGGTAATTTTAACCAAAATTTTTTCCACCCCTAAGAAGGGGTGGAGACCACCCCCAAGATAAAAGCACACATCGGCATAAGGTAGACTTTGAATTAGAAGATAACAAGAGGCTAGGCCCAAAATTTCATTAAAATCCATGCAATAGGATAGAATTCGGAGGTAATATCTTATTCTTGCTCCCATTGACTGGCGTACAAGGGGTTAGCCTATTAACTCAATCCCTGATTTGAAGATTCGGGGTTTGATTTTGGAGTATTCCTACTCCTTAAAGTTTGATTTTCGTGGAATTTAAAAGCATCAATTACCGTCTCGATTGGTCCGTGAGAGGTATTTTATTTCCTATATACCTGTCTTCTAATGCTGGTGGGCGCGTTCGCTTCTCCACTACCTGGGGGGAGCTCTCTGTAGGTTAGGTTACAGGCTTCCCGAGAGCTTAAGGGAAGGTTCAATAGCTAAATATAATAACTGTAGGTACTGATTTTTAGCATAATCAAATACTTTTTCTTATTAAGAAAATAACCAAATTAACCACGAAGGTCATTCCCGGAGTAACGAGAATACAATAGGTGTACAGTGTATAAAGTATAAAGTTAGGTACACTATATCTTACTTGCTAAGTTACGATTGTTACGTAATTGGAAAAGAGTTTTTAGTGGGTTTGAAGGTTAAAAAAGCTTTTCATATTGTTTGAATAACCAGATATCGTTTGTCGGTAAGCGTCAAATTCATCACATTCTATTGTCTCATGATTTATTAATATCATATTACATTGTCTTATCTTCTGCATTTTGATGCATAGGTATGGGTAATGAGATGATCATGAGTAAGTAAGTTTACAGTATCCTAAGGCTACGGCTCCACGGGCGGGAAATTGACGCTAGCAGTAGCGGGAAAATTACGGCAGCAGCACAGCTGTAAAATCTTGGCTCCACGAGAACGACAATTTACAACATGCATAGCGCCGCATCTGGCCGCATCTTGGTTTGTAGTGGTTTCATGCAGAGTCGGCGATAAAGGGCCTGCGATGGATGCACTGCAGGCGGGCGCTCTTATTTGACGAGCGACAAGACACAATACTGCAGTTGAACAGTGGATTGTGGATTCAGAAATCGGCTAGTTGAACCCCAGAATTTTATAATCCGTCTTTACAATAGCCGAGTTGATTTCCGAAGATGGGTAAATTGATTCCCGTTGCCATCTGGGGCTTGGTCGGTGTACTTAATGTTTTCTAGGAATGAGAAAACAATAAATTATTTTATAACATATAGTTTTGTTACAAAAATATATACCTATATATTTATAATAAAAAATATATCCTACATTGACATGCTAAATCTATGCTAAGGTATTTAAATGCCAGTCTAGGGGTATTATGTACGTTTTTGTCTATTTGGCAATAAGAAGAAAACCAAAGGTACTATCCCTTGTAAGATAATTCGGATGGAATTCCCCAGATTTTTTTGTGCTTGATATCGGCCCAGTCTCTTAATCTGGGGAATTCCATTCGAATTATCTTGCAATGGAGAATATATATAGACCATGGACGGAGAACATTTACTTAAAAGAACTTTGGGCAATATTCAAAAGTTCCATCTATATTCATAAATGGTGTCCAAACCTGTTAAAAATTGTAAAATGCTGTTACAGGAAAACATAATAGTTTGGTTTTCTATGTCGTTTACCATTAGAAAATCCTCGTTTTTGTTGGTTTTCACCTAGAAATGTTTTAATGTTTATGAGTTTCTTCCATACTTTTTGGTAATTTAGGCAGAAGAGATCGTCGGGCGTTATACATATTTTCGGACCAATTCCACATCTTTGGTAGTCAAGGTACTAATATCGCCATTTCGTAATTCCTCATGCAAAATTTTCATATCACCCATTTTCATAGGTCCACTGACATCTTCTACGGTCTTTCGCTTCAAGGAGTTACTTAACATTTGACGATTGAGCACATCTTCGTTTAATTCACAATGATTGTGGTCATCCATAATTTCCGTCACTACGTTGTCCCCTTGGGTTTTTAAAAATGCTTTACATTTTTCTTTTGTCTGCGCACAAAAAAAATCAACGCTTGTCATCATGCCGTCATTTTTTAAAGATTTGTGAAAACGCTATTTGAAGCCATTCCTGAGAAGACTAATAAATATTTTTGAAAAAAATAAACGCAGAATTAAATATTACAGTATTATCGAGGGTCAAAAGCCCCTGAGACCTTCTATAATGTTTATTTTAATAAGTCACAGGGGTAAAAAAAAATGAAACTTCCTGTTTATTCTAAGGACTTTTAGCCCCCCGTATTAATGTAATCTTTCATTCTGTGTTTAAATTTTTCAAAAATACTTATTGGTTTTCTCAGTATTTAAAAAAAATGAATGCGTTTAAAAATATTTCGATCAAAATTTTGCGCCTACGGTCTCAAATAGGGTTAAAGTATTATCCATTTTTGTAATCAGTATTTCAAAAGCTTTTAAATGAGGTGTCACATGATGTACTTTCCCATTTAAAAAAATCAAAGTTATGTCTGTCACCTGAAGAGGCATCGCGTAAAGTTCGAAACATTGATGCTATATTATACTATGGTTATTTTAAAAATCGACCTGTCCCAGTGTTTTGCTTATGTGTTAAAAATAAATAAGTTAATATGGGGGTAACGCTTATTCGAGCGCACTGTATGTATTACATTTTATATTTGATTATCATAAATGCATAAGCAATAAAATAATTACAAATTAAAAGCTATTAAAAGGTAATTGGAAGGATTACGATTCCCGGGATTCAATTCGACCATCTAAATATTTTGACCCTTCTTAATTTAGATATTTACCTCCGCCCCTGTAAATTACTGTAAAAATGGGTCTGGACTTATCCATCTGCGACATGACCTTGACGACGCGTCTTTTACCGATCTTGAGCGATAGTTTACAGCATCGTGGAGCCGCCCAGTATTATCGTTGTTGGTTTCATTTATCACTCTTCATTTTGCTGCTACTGCTAGCGTCAATTTCCCGCCCGTGGAGCCGTAGCCTAACCGGAGACGAGATATGATGACTTGGTCCGATTGTTCATTGAATGCGGGTTCCATGGTTCAATATATTCTTTTATCTCTTTTAATTTGCTCGTAGATGTTTTCCATTTTTCATTCCGTAAATTGAGGGTCATCGATTTTAATTGTTGTTTTATATCTGATGCTGGGATTGATTGTTCTGCCGCTGAAGGTAATTATTGCTAAGCTGCGTAAGCTCAGCGTTCAGCATTTTCAGCGTTTTCATTTCCCTCGATTCCAGAATGAGAGGGATCCATAGAAATATGTACTATTTTTAAGTCCGTTTGATGCAGATGTGTAATATTTCTTTGATTAATATAGCTACAGGGTTTTTCGTAAAAGTTCTGTTGTATCAGTCTAAGTGAATTGATTGAATCAGAAATTAATAAAGAGTGTTTGGTTTGTGCCTTGGAAATGTGTTTTACGCCTGTAATATGGCATAAAGTTCTCCATTTAAGAGGAAACTGTAGCGATCAACAGGTAGCCAAAACGCGTTCCAAGATTGCGGCTGTAATTTTGAATATTTTTTGGAGATATTTGGCACACGTATTCGTAATATAATAAAGAATGGCGGTACAGATCCCAATTTGAAAAATATATTAATATGTGGAAATTACTCTGTAATCAAATACAATACTAAAAAAACGAGGCTGTACCGCCATTAAGAAGAACAAAAAAATACACTTTCTTCAAATAAACTTTTTTATCCGATGCCTAGATTTTGTGTCATTTTGGAACTACTAATGAAATAAAAAAGTTTAGTAGTTCCAAAATGACACAAAATCTAGGCATCGGATAAAAAAGTTTATTTGAAGAAAGTGTATTTTTTTGTTCTTCTTTATGGCGGTACAGGCTCGTTTTTTTAATATTGTATTTAATTACAGAGTAATTTCCACAAATTAATATATTTTTCAAATTGGGCTCTGTACCGCCATTCTTTATTATATTACGAATACGTGTGCCAAATATCTCGACAAAATATTCAAAATTACAGCCGCAATCTTGGAACGCGTTTTGGCTACCTGTTGATCGCTACTGTTATCACCTTAAGATACTGTATGTACTTGGAAGCTTAAATTAATATTTATTTTTGTTGCTTATGAATAATCCTGCTCGTACGCCTTGGGAAGACTTAGACGAATCAGCGAATATGTGGATGTAATTTTTTTAATTTGAGGCTATTTGTTTATAATTTTGATATATAGGACATGGATTGGTGCCATATTTATTATATTGTGTTATTTGGGTGTTTACATAATGGGGTTTGATAATCCATGGAGGAACGCTGTGTTCATTAATTAAACATATGCTGGGAAAATTTTGGAGATTTAACTTTGATATATGAGGCGATCAGAGCAACAGTGTCCTAAACCACATCTTATAATTTTACGAAAACGCTTTTATTACATTAAAGTTATCCACTATTTAAGTATCTTCAGATGCAGAGTGACTCAAGCAATGGTTGCTTGAGCTACTCTGCATTAACCCGCGAGTAGTCGCGCGGTGAGATAGAATCTCAATTTTTATCCTTTTTCGCGATAACTTGATGAAAAATTTTGCAATTTTGAAAAAATTTCGTAAGTGCCTCGAAGAAGGGTGTAGTAATGCGTAGGAATTTTTTTGAAGTTATACTTCTTTACGCGCATATGAGGGTGAATTTTAATAAAATTAAAACCTTTGATCCCGGCGCAGTCGCATTACAACTTTGTTCTGATTGGATGTTCAAATGACATGACAAAAATTATCCAATATGCCAGCTGTATCACAGCTGTGGGACTGTGGTTTGGTTATGTATGGTGTATGGTTGTTGCGTTTTAAAATTTGTAGGAAGAGAAACAACAAACAAAAAGTTAGTTAATGGTTATACTGCCTTTTTAAATAGTTTTCATATTATATTTTTGGACTTATTAACATAGAAGAGATGATTGTTGCATGTCAATGTGAAAGCCCATCAAACTGTGACTAGTATGAGTGCCGCAAAATTACTGATAACAACAATCAACCGGGACGATCTACGATCTCGCTTATTCAAAGCTAAAGAATCTTACACTGGTAAGTGTTTTAAAAATAGTAGATCAAATTTTGTTATGATATTGTCAAATTGTGAAATGTCAAAATATTTATATTTCATTTATTAACATTAATATTAATAATACAACTTGCGCAATTTGAAAAATGTGGTTTAAAAGGTTTTTTATTATAATTTTGGGTCTTTGAATTTGTCTTCCTTGGGCGTAAAATAATAAAACATCTATTTTTATATTTCACTTGTCACCGTGATGTGTAAATATGTATATCTGACACGTTAATAGTATGTACCTTGATGGTTTTGTTGGTAGAGCATTGGACCAGAGATTAAGAATTCGCGAGGTTGCGGGTTCAATTCCCGGACGATTCATACTTTTTTCGTTTTTTTAATATTTGGCATTGGCAAATGTTTTGGTTAAATTTTGGTAATTATTGTTAATTTTTTGTATTGTAACTGTTAAGTAGGTATATTTAATTCGTTGAAATTATATTATAATAGAAGTATAACTTCTTACGTGCGTACAAAGTACACACACATTCTTTTTTTTCTTCTTCTTTTTGTGGAATTTATGGCTGTGGGGAGAGCCAATTAGATTTAACCCGCGAGTAGTCGCGGCCATTAGATAGAATCTCACATTTCATCCTTTTTCGTAATACAGTAAAACCTGTCAGTAACAGCCACTGAAAATGAAAGAACTATTGGCCGATATAGAAAGGTGGCCGCGTATTGCCAATTTTTGTAGTCTACATATAATTGGTTTGGGAAATTTTTAAACTGGCCGTTAGGACAGGTGGCCGTTAACACAGGTTTTACTGTACAGTAAAATTTGTCAGTAACGGCCACTAAAAATGAAAGAACTATTGGCCGATATAGAAAGGTGGACGGTATTGCCAGTTTTTGTAGTCTACATATAATTGGTTTGGGAAATTTTTAAACTGGCCGTTAGGACAGGTGGCCGATGTTGGCAGGTGGCCGTAACACAGGTTTTTTTAATAAAATTGTTAGAAATATATATTTTTAATATAAAAAGTAGATAAAAATAGTACAAAATAAAAATTTGTTTTAAATTCGTATTTTGAGATAGAATCTCACACGCGACTATCGCCGTTACAGAAGTGAGCGCGACTACTCCCGGGTTAAGAAATTACTTAAATAAGGGATAACTTTACTGTAATAAAAGCGTTTTGGTAAAATTGTGGGATGTGGGTTAAGCCACTGTTACTCTGAATGCCTCATATTAGTCTAAGAGCTAGTGAACCCTCCGACTAACGGTCGTCCTGTAAGGCTAGAAATTTTTCTAGTGATAATTCATAGCACACCAAGGCTAAAAACCATGACCTGGCAGGCCTCAGCGGTGCACCTGTATCTACCAGGTGAATCGAAAAGGGCAAATTTAGGGGGTAAAATAAGGCTTTCTCCTGTAAGGTTTAAATTTAAGTATGCGTTTGAGTAAGTCATTTAGAAGAAATGTGAACAATGAC
The DNA here is from genome assembly GCF_917563875.1 of Diabrotica virgifera virgifera. Classification (NCBI taxonomy): domain Eukaryota; kingdom Metazoa; phylum Arthropoda; class Insecta; order Coleoptera; family Chrysomelidae; genus Diabrotica; species Diabrotica virgifera. The sequence continues at coordinate 39,935,192 of NC_065450.1, read as the reverse complement.
AGGCGATTCTGAAGAGCATAAGACCTTGCCAGGCGAAGGGAAAGATTAGGGGTTTTTCCTAAAATTATTCTTTTTGCATCGAACAATTTTTTTTTTGAGTTTTTGGGATCATTCCAAACCCAAAACACCTTTAGTGATTTTTCTCTTAAGTTAATAGTTTTTGTTATATAAGCGATTGAAAATTTTGAAAATTGCGAAATCGGCCATTTTTAACCTTAAATCGGACATTTATCTAAAAATTTGAGTGTTGCCAAGGTACGTAGCTTTTCTTTAAACATTGATTGATGAAATCCCGAAGAGTTTTTTGCAATAAAATATCGAAAACCCCTTTGTTTTTTTAATTGCTTATCAAGAGGGTGCGACACTGTAGTATAAGTGAGGACGTTTGAGTTTGCATAAATTCATTATCTCGAGAATGGGCAAATTTCAAGAGAAATCCTCAGACAGGTCGATTTTTATTTTTGAGTTAGGACATTTTGGAATATATATAATACTAGTGACGTCATCCATCTGGGCGTGATGAAGTAATCGATGATTTTTTTAAATAAGAGTAGGGGTTATGTGATAGCTCATTTGAAAGGTTATTTAATTCTCTATTCAGTAATATAAACATTAACATAATTATTTATACAGGGTGTACAAAAAAAAATTTTCTCTTTGTAAAATTTAATCAAAGTTAATTGATTAAAAAAAATTTTTGTACACCCTGTATAAATAATTATGTTAATGTTTATATTATTGAATAGAAAATTCAATAACCTTTCAAATGAGCTATCACACAACCCCTACTCTCATTTAAAAAAATCATCGATTACGTCATCACGCTCAGATGGATGACGTCACTAGTATTATATATATATATGCCAGAAAGTCCTAATTTAAAAATAAAAATCGACCTGTCTGAGAATTTCTCTTGAAATTTGTCCATTCTCGAGATAATGAATTTATGCAAACTCAAACGTCGTCACTTATACTACAGTGTCGCACCCGCGTGATTAGCAATTAAAAAAACAAAGGGGTTGTCGATATTTTATTGCAAAAAACTCTTCGGGATTTCATCAATCAATGTTTAAAGAATATCTACGTATCTTGGCAGCATTGAAATTTTTAGATAAATGTCCGATTTAGGGTTAAAAATGGCCGATTCCGCAATTTTCAAAATTTTCTATCGCTTATATAACAAAAACTATTAACTTAAGAGAAAAATCACTAAAGATGTTTTCTGTTTGTAATGATTCAAAAAACCTAAAAAAAAATTGTTCGATACAAAAAGAATAATTTTAGGAAAACCCCCTAATATTTCCCCTCGCCTGGCAAGGTCTTATGCTCTTCAGAATCGCCTGTCATTGTACACATTTCTTCTAAATGACTTATTCAAGCACATACTTAAATTTAAACCTTACAGGAGAAAGTTTATTTTACCCCCTAAATTTGCACTTTTCGATTCACCTGGTAGATACACGTGCACCACTGAGGCCTGCCAGGTCATGGTTTTTAGCCTTGGTGTGCTATGAATTATCACTAGAAAAATTTCTAGCCGTAGAGGACGACCGTTAGTCGGAGGGTTCACTAGCTCTTAGACTATTGGCCATGAGCCGATGGGTAGAGGGGATTTGACAGCTTTCGCCAGCGCTGTTAGTTGCAGTTTTGTGCATTTATCTGATAAATTTAAATGGCGCGCCATGGGTAGAGGAGAGGAGATTTGACGGTTATCGCCAGCGCTGTTAGTGCAGCGTTGCCACATTTAGTAGGTTTCTACTTTTTTGGTAAATTTTTGATATTTTTTAAAAAATTCTATTAGGCAATATTTTTTAATAGATTTTTGGTATATTTCAACATTTTCTTATGACAAAAATAAAATTTGCTTTTTAATAGTATTTACCCCATTTCTAAATTAATTTTTAGACATTTTGTTACAATTTCCCAATGTCATTACCGAAAATAAGATTCAGGGGTGGGATTCTGTGTACAATCGCTAACACCGCCGACCGCTTTCTATCAATGTCAATATATTTGAATTTTTAGTTTTAATTCAAATATTTTCTTGTTTTACTAAGTGCCACTTCAGCATCAACTAGCAAAACTAGAAAATAATTCAATTAAAGCTAAAAATTCAAATATTTTCACGACAATTGACATCGATAGAAAGCGAAGTGTAGATATCTACAGTGCACGGAATCCAGCCCCAGGACATAGATGATGAATATTAAACAAAAATGAAACTGGATTCTGGTGTAACAAACTTGCAGATTTCAAGTATAGCAGTGCAATCAGTACCTATTTCAGGTGTTATTGAAGAGTTCTGGCATTCGGTGAGCCTGTTAGAAGCTAACGATGGAAAACTAAAATATCTAAGGCCCGGTCTTTTCACCTCCGGATAAAAGTTATTCGGAGGTTTATTTGACATATTTACATGTAATCTGCCGGATAAACTTCCTAATAAATATTTATTCGGAGGTGAAAAAACCGGGCCTAATTATAATATATGTAACTTTGCAAAACAACAAATATTGTGTTTGCGTGTTTCTAATATAAAATGCGAAATAATTGTTTGAAAAATATGATCCAGACATGCAGATGTTAAAATCAGCGGATGACAAAATATTATATGTATACAAATATTAAATATAAAACTGATAAAAATTAATAATTGTTGGTCATTTTGTTCCCCAGTTAAAATATAAAAAAGTTTGGTTTTTGTTTACAAACATTCATATTAATTTCTAGTTAAACTCCCTCTGTGGCTCAGTGGTAAGAGCGCCTACCTTTGGATCGAAAGGACCGACTGGTCGCGAGTTCGAATCTCACCAGGGTAGAGAATTTTTCGTTTATTATAAATTAATAAATGAAAATAGTTTCTATCCTTGTGGGATCGGTACCCACCGGGGGGACCGCAGACGTTCGGATACAATTAGCGTCTCTGCAAAGACAATGACATCAACTTTGCAAAGTAACAAGATACTTACTCAACACACACACTACACATAAAGTCGACTTTACATTACATGATTTATCATATGATTTGGTCATGGAGTGAAATTTACATGTTTACACTGTGTGATTTTTCATATGATTTTGCATTGTTTTGTCATAAGCATTGTCATGCGACTCGTCATGGGAAAAATCATATGACAAATCACATGATAAATCATGTAGTGCAAAGTCGACTTTACACTAGCTACCTAATTGGTAAAATCCACTGTACCATCACCATGCCAATGCCCATTAGTTGTCGAGGCATCAGCTAAATAAAAAAAATTTCTAGTTAGTCAGCTGTTATTTTTATTATAAAAAGTCCTAAATTATATACAAATATATTAATAAAGTTTTATAGTATATTTTAGTTTTTGATAAGTAGATTTTAGTAAGCTAAACTTACAGTAGATTTTCTAAATAAAATGTGGCAACGCTGTGTTAGTGGCAGTTGGCAGTTTTGTTTTGTGCATTTGTTAAACTTCATAAACTGAAATGGCGGATAATATGGATTTTTCAAAAAAGAAAACAAGATATTGCAGCTGTTGTATTGATTCATGTAAAAATACTGAATATAACAGTACTGGATGCATTTATTATATTCGGAAACATTGCCTACATGTCCTGCATCTACTAAATCCTTTCCCTGTTTGGTGTTGCTGATTGAAATTGGATATCATGGGAAATAAGACTTGAATCCAGTATAATGTTTAATATCCATTTTGATAGAATTCAAAAAAATTACAATTCATACAAATTACAAATTTTAATAAGCAAATCAGTAAGCACACAAAAATAAACAGAGGTAACATTTAAAATGTTAAATAATTCATTTAAACGTATTCTTTTTCTCAATGGTCTCTTGCGTAAGCAGTCATCCAGTCGCACGAACTTATATACTAAATATTAAAATTATAATGAATAAAATAAAAAAACATAATTAATTTTACTATCAATTCTGTGTATTCATTTAGTAATCAGGTTACAATAATATTTCAGTTCATAATTTGTGTCTTTCTAGATAAGTATCTATTTTTCTCGTTTTGTATATTTCACATATATAAATTTTATCAGAAAAGTATAAGTTTCAAACCGCGAGAGAGCGCTACCGTCGAAACTCACAGCCAATATACCGGTGAATTCTAACATAAAAAGGTGGTGGGGAGGTGCTATATTGAAATGATTTGAAACGATTACCGAAAATGTTTTTGTGAGCAGGATATAATGGAGGCGATGCTATCCTTGAGGCATGATAAACGAATAATTTGTAGTTTGAAAGATAATATTGGTTCGCCCAGTTCGCAGTATACGCTTTCTACAGGCTTTGTTCTGTAAGCATCTAGAATTATTTTCAAATATTTTTGTTTTCTTGGATGCAGAACTAATATCTCGTGCGTCAAACTTATTATAATTTTTATCAGACTTAATACAAAAACGGATAACTCCACTAATTTTTATGATGCATATGCAAATGTCAGAAACATAAAAAATAAATGACGTATACGTAACTCATAAAATATGAAAATATTATGTTTTAAAAAATGCGGGAGTATATAACTAAAAACGTCGAAAATTTGATAACACCAATTTAAATAATAGTTATTTATGAAACAGTGCGTGAAATATGCTTTTTAGGAACGCACGCGATGTTTAAGGTGATACAGTAGCGATCAACAGGTAGCAAAAACGCATTCCAAGATTGCGGCTGTAATTTTGAATATTTTTTCGAGATATTTGGCACACGTATTCGTAATATAATAAAGAATGGCGGTACAGAGCCCAATTTGAAAAATATATTAATATGAGGAAATTACTCTGTAATTAAATACAATATTAAAAAAACGAGCCTGTACCGCCATTAAGAAGAAAAAAAATACACTTCCTTCAAATAAACTTTTTTATCCGGTGCCTAGATTTTGTGTCATTTTGGAAAAACTAAAATTTTTTATTTCATTAGTAGTTCCAAAATGACACAAAATCTAGGCATCGGATAAAAAAGTTTATTTGAAGAAAGTGTATTTTTTTGTTCTTCTTAATGGCGGTACAGGCTCGTTTTTTAATATTGTATTTAATTACAGAGTAATTTTCTCATATTAATATATTTTTCAAATTGGGCGCTGTACCGCCATTCTTTATTATATTATGAATACGTGTGCCAAATATCTCGAAAAAATATTCAAAATTACAGCCGCAATCTTGGAACGGGTTTTCGCTACCTATTGATCGCTACTGTTTCCTCTTAAGCGCTGGTTTCCTCGAAAGCGGTGCCGATAACCTGCGATCGTAACACTGCGATGAATGACATCCTAAAACAGTACCATGCAAAATAATAGCGTTGGTTTCCAAGGATGCGTTGGAAGCCACCGCTTGCTGAGCTTGCATATTCCATTGCCTCAGTGAAGAACCTTGAATTTTTCACCGTGATCTGACGTAATTCATCGCATTGCTACGGTCGCTGTTTGTCGGTGCCGCTTTCGAGGAAACCCAGGCTTTAGAGCACGAGCGACAGCGGCGCGAGTGCTATCTGCACTTGTCACTGGAATTCATTTCTATTCTACAATTTTTGGAACTTTGACATTTAACAATTACTTACTTACTTTACTTAGTCCTAAGCCTTTATACCTTTAGGTGTAAGGCTGGTGGAGTTGAGTTTGGCATTGTAGTCTCCATGCTTTCCGATCTTGCGTTAGGTTTCTTGCACTTTCCAATGTCAATCCTTTCTTCTCTACTTCTTTCCTGATTTCATCTACCCACATAACTCTTGGACTTCCTCTTTTGTTTTTCCCCTGCACTCTCGTTTCGAACACTCGTTTTGTAAGCCTCTCGTTCGACATTCTACACACGTGCCCGAATCATCTAAGTTGTCCCTCCCCTATTTTTTCATTCATTGGTTCCAGTTTTAGGTTTTGTCTAATTGTTTCGTTTCGTATTTTGTCTGTCCTCTTTCTGTTTGCTATTTTCCTCAGGAACCTCATTTCCATAGCATTGACTCTGGATTTTTGTCTCCCCGTCAATGTCCATGTCTCGCTGCTATACATGATTGTTGGTCTAACTACTGATTTAACGACTGCCGTTTTTACTTTCTCCGGTATCTCTTTTTTCCCCAAGAATGTTGTTTTCATAGCGTTAAATAAGCTTCCTGTTCGTCCCATTCTCTCGTTTATTTCCATGTCTTGCTTACCGTTTGCTTCAATTATTACTCCTAGGTACTTAAAATATTCCACTTGCTCTAGTTGTTTCCGTCTAATTATATTGCGTGTGTCTTCCCCGTATTTGAAATTATCATTGTTTTTGTTTTCTCTGTATTAATTTTCATATTTATGTTTGATAGTTCTTCTTCTAGGATTTCAAAATTGTTCTGTAGGTCTTCTCTGTTTTCTGCTATCAATACCATGTCGTCTGCGAATAGTAGCTCCGATAGTTGAGTCCGTTTCATTTGCCAGTATCCTAATGTTAGTTTTCTCATTCTTCTCTTGGCTTTCTTTATCGCTTCATCCAGTACCACTGAAAATAGCAGTGGACTCAGCACGCATCCCTGTTTGACGCCTTGACTTGTAGTAAATTCTCTGGGTTCCTCGTTATTGGTTCTTATTGTATTTGTATTATTTTTGTACATATCCTTTATTACTTCTATTACGTGTCTGCCGACTCCCCTTTCTTTTAGTGTCTTCCATACGTCCTTTCTTCGGATTCTGTCAAACGCCTTTTCCAGGTCAATGAAGCACATATGTCTCTCTCTATTCTTCTTGATTACCTTCTCACTTACTTGTCTTAATGTGAATATTAGGTCTTGCGTGCTTCTGTCCTTCCTGAATCCACACTGTGTGTCTTCCATAGTTGTTTCTGTTTGGGTTTTTATTCTTGTCTCTATTAAAAATTAGAACTTCTTTCAAACCACAAAACTGTCAAAAGTTTGGTTGTAATTTATTGCTCATTATGTCATCACCATGACAACGCGAAAGTTAAGGCTATTTGATTATATGAAAGTGTGCCAAAAACAGTGCGAACAAGTAAATCCCATTTAAAATACATTGTTACTTCACGCACACTTTAAACCCTTCACGCACTGCTATCTATAATGACAGTTTTCACAAACTAAAAACCTATACATAATATGACATAGAGTAGATACAGTCGGAAAAATAAAAGAATACCCATGAACGAACATACACCGTATAAAACACGCTGTATTTTCCTGTCACCGTGTCACAAAGAAAATTGTCCAGTGCAAGTATAAAACACGCTGTATAAAACACGCTGTATTTTTCTGTCACCGTGTCACAAAGAAAATTTTCCAGTGCAAGTACATGTAACAATAATTATTACATGTACTTG